>NC_081790.1:8263753-8563753 GCF_963082965.1 Carassius carassius
GATAACAAAATTTAAATTTTTCGGTGAACTCTCCCTCTTTCAGTTATGATGTAGCATTAAAAGGCAGGTGCTGTAGATGGTAATTCAGAGCTTTTCAGCAGAGCCGAATTGTTTTTGAATGAATGAATTATAATTACTCCACTTTAACTCTTATTTCCTTAGAGAGCTCTTTTGCCAATTTGATTTTGATTTAGTTAAAGTTTGGACCACTTTTACTTGTGAAATCTTTTACAATTCTAAAGAGGACAATTTGGCTCTTACAAATATAGAGAATCATTCAGACACAAACTCAGGCAGACTGAAATGCAGACATTGGTGAGTCGTCTAATAGATCTTTCATGGCAGGACAGTCTGTCAAGTGTCTTGGTTTCATGTCTCTCCTGAATGGGGCAAAGATTAGTTGACTGCTGCTAGGCATGGATCCTGGACAGAACAACATGAGCGAGACCCATTAATCAACCCTGAGCTCCAAACAGGTGGAGGTATCCGCAAGCATCACGCACCAGAAAAGCTCAAAAAAGAGCCTCAAAAATGGAAATGAAGCTTGAGATGAGACCTTCTGCTGCAGGTCAGACCAGGCGGCACTAAAGAGAGATTTATGATACAATACACGCACCGCTGCTCATATTGTACACACTTTTCTCACCCACCGGGCCATCATTAGCCTTTTGCTGATTTCACAGTTCCTGCACTGCAGACAGCCCTGAGGGGGGGTCAATCAACCAACAGGGCTCCACATTTCACTCAAATGAGTCATTCATACTCTTACTTTATTCAGCTCCTCTCAAATTTGAATCAAACTAGTTTTGAGTTTTGACTAGTGGTAGACCGATATATTGCCATGGCCAATATTTGCCATTTTTTTAAATATCGGCACCAGCCAATACGTTTTTCTGCTTGGCCGATGTATTTGAGGTGGGACTTTTATTTTGACCGCGCTGAGAGCGGCAGTGCTTGAGCACACACAGTGCTCACACTCTCCCTCTTGTTCGTCATTAACAGTTCTTTCTAATACAGATAGAAGTATGTATAATAATCAAATCAGTTAAACAAAAGAATTAAACAAAGGAATTAATGTATACAGAAAGTATTTTAACGATTGCTTTTATATTAGGCCTATTAGTAATAGAAAGGCAAACATTATAATACTTTCTTGTTTGCCATCAGGATTAAGCAAATAAGCATTTATATAATTTAAACAAATCTTTTAATAACTAATGAACATTTAATTTCAAAACCTTGTAAACTTAGTCAAATCCAGCTGTGAGATCTTGTGAAGTTTGCATGTGTATCCTGCATACTGTGTTTACTTCCTTTTTATTATATTTGTATTAAATATTTATTTATTTGTGAAAAATACCTTGTCATCTAAAGTATAAGTATGTTTATTTTACACATTTATTTTTTAATCCATTGTTAAATGATTTCACATTTCTTAAATATTAATAATAAGAATAATAAGAAAAAAAAACATATTGGCTTTATATCGGCCCCCCTTCTTTCCAAGATATCGACAACGGCTGTTAAAAAACACATATCGGTCAACCACTAGTTTTTACTATCAGCAAAAAGTCTGGTCCACCTTGCAATTTATTTTGCACTATTAGACTGCAAAATGTATGTGCTGTATGCATTGCAGATACATATTTTTATTTAGTTTTTTTTTTTTCAGATATTGCATGGCAGATGTTTCGCACTATAATAAACCAAAGCCCAATGCATTGTGTTTTGTTGAATGTAACTATGAGTAAATACATTTAAGCAAAAATGTTCTACCAGTTTAAATATGAATTGTGTTGATAACAGAATACTGGAAGACAAAATTTTTTTACTTTGTAAAGCCTGAAATGACTAAAGTGCAATTGAACTTTCAGTCTTGCTGTATGTATTTGTGCCGAATGACAAGTTTATAGTTCCTGTGGCTCAGTGGTAGAGCACTATTTCAGCAGTGCAAAGGGTCGTGGGTTCAATTCCCAGGGAATACACATACTGATAAAAAAAAAAAATTATAGCCTGAATGCACTGTAAGTCGCTTTGGATAAAAGCATCTGCTAAATGCATAAATGTAAATGTAGTTTAGTATGAAACACTGATTATAATGATCAAATATACGTAATATCAGAGTCTCTCACCAGAGGGCCGAAGGCAATAACCTTGAGAATGCACTCCAGCGTGAAGAGAGCCGTGAAGATGATGTTCAGCCACTTCAACATGTCTTCATATGGATTAGGAGCATCATGGAACTACAGAAGCAGAAAAACATAGAGAGATAGTGACTCACTCTGCACTCACTCAAATATTCAAAAGATCTGTGAAACAGGCTTACAGGAGTCCAAAATTAGAAATGACGTATTCATAAATGAATATTTACGCACATCATTTCATAGGCAATAATCAGCATTCTTGAACCTCTGTCTGTGTGATGGAACGACTCACCGTTTGTCTACAACTTTGGTACACTTTAAAAAAAATAAAGATTCCAAAAGGTGGTTCACAGCAATGACACAGAATATTAATTTTTTACCTTCATCATGAGGACCACTGTGTTGATGGCAATCATGGTCAGGATGGAGTACTCAAACGGAGTGGACACCACAAACTTCCATATCTTGTACTGGTAAGATTGTTTGTCCTGCGGCATGTAGCGTGTCAGAGGTTTGGCGTTGATGGCAAAGTCGATACAAGCTCGCTGTAGATTAAATCATAGCACAATTATCTCAACATGAACTCATCAACAAAGTGTTGAAGTGAACACCAACTACTCATCGCCATGATCTTTCCATGTTAGATTACCAGAACAGCATTGGTATTCCCAGAGCTCTCTAAATCAAATGAATGAAAGGCTGTGAACGAATGAGTGCTAGAAGATAAACATCAAACCAGCTGCACAAATCGATAAAGCTAGGGCTGACACGATTAATCGACAATGTTGACATTGAAAAATTGCCGCCAAATATGTTTGTTGTTGAGTAGTTGTTTGATCTCATATGGCCTAATGTAAGAGCGTGCAATAATGCAGCTCAAGAGTTTGCTAACTTTTCTTCAGCAAAGAGTGGATTTACTTCACCAATATTACAACCAACAGCTGAGAAGCATCATATACAACATATAATCGTCACTTCAGGTGCTATTTACTAACAAGGTGACAGTGCAATATACTGTACTCTAGCTCAGGACTGTTTTGATTATCATAACCCTATAAGGTATTTAAAGAGAGATTATGTTGTGAATAAAATAGTTTATCCAAAAATAAAACGTCTGATCACTTACAGTACCTTTATTTTGTTACAGTAATACACTTAGCCATATTACTTAAAAAATAGCTAATTAAAGGGTGAATAAGAGATGTTCTCTGCCATCTCATTTTGTGTGCCAAATATATTTATTTGTATAAATTAATTGTATAACTGTAATTACATAATAAGCTGATGTGATTACCTCAATTTATTTGTTAGAATATGTATATCTCAATATTTTAACTAATTGCAAAAGCTGAATAATCAATAAATGTCTACTGATTGATCAGTGAAATAATCGATGATCAGTCGATTAATCGTTCTAATAATTGGTTGATTAATCGATTGTCAAAATAATTGTTTGTTGCGACCGTAGTTACAGCAGTTTAATATCTAAACACAGGCTAATATCTCCTCTGAGAAAAGATACAGATATATAGATAAAGAACAGAGACAAATATAGAGATATCAGAAAAAATAGAGCATTGCCCTGTTAAAAAACCAAGAGCTGCATTATGATGTCTGGCAGTTAAACTGACCCTAACTGGACCCTGAAATTAAAAAATAGTAAGTAGTTACCATTGCAAATAGAAAACAGTATTAGATATAGAAAACGTACTCGGTTACTAACGTAACCTCGGTTCCCTGAGATGAGGGAACGAGTACTGCGTAAGCTAGCTTACGCTATGGGAAAAGGTCCCCTTTTCTCGAGAATATGAAGCCAAAAATTATCCTTAATTTTTAAATAATGTAAAACGCAGTGCTGCAGCACAGCAGACCCAAGCGAAGCGGCTCGCGCGCTTATTGGCTGTGCTGCGGCAACTGCAGCAACCTATGGTGAGGCGGCGGAGAGTAACGAACCAATGGGGGCGCTTCGCGCCCATTGTACGTCAGAGCGCGCCAAAATAGGCGTGGCTGGAACTATATAAGCCACCGCTTCACCATAGGGATCAGGTTTTAAATCGACTGAAGCGATCACCCGGTCCGAGCACATAGCACGGCAGGTTACGCAGTACTCATTCCCTCATCTCAGGGAACCGAGGTTACGTTAGTAACCGAGTACGTTCCCTTTCGAGAGTACTCTCGTACTGCGTAAGATAGCTTACGCTCGGGAACTTCGACCTGTCACAGCCCGAGGCGAGAGCTCGGGGCTTTATAGCAGGAGAAATCCCAGTCCCAACAGCCAACCTTAGTGAGCTTTATATAGGGAACGAAAAAAGGGGGACGTGATAAGGCTTAGCACGTCTATATAGAAAGTACCCTGGCCTGCAGGGCAGGGACTTGCAGATTATAGAATCTAATAAATGTGGACGGAGAGGCCCAGCCTGCCGCCGCACAGATATCATCCAGTGGTATCCCGCAGGACCACGCCCATGACGAGGCCATACCTCGGGTGGAATGGGCTCTGATGTCGAACGGGCAGTGAAGGCCCTTAGATTTGTAAGCCAGCGAGATAGTGTCTACTATCCATCGCGATAGGCTTTGCTTCGTGGTGGCGAGACCTCGGGTGCGCCCACCAAAGCATATGAAGAGCTGGTCCGACCTCCTGAATAAGGCGGAGCGCGCAATATAGGTTTTAAGAGCCCTGACGGGGCAGATGAAGCTCGCGTTGCTTTCGTCGCTTTGCGAGGAAAGGGCTGACAGCGAGATGACCTGCGCTCTGAACGGTGTTGAGAGCACCTTGGGGACAAAGCCGTGTCTTGGTCTGAGAATGACTCTGGAGTCATTAGGCCCAAACTCGAGACAGTCAGCGCTTACAGATAGCGCATGTAAATCCCCCACTCGCTTGACTGAGGCCAGAGCCAGTAGAAAAGCGGTTTTGAACGAAAGAAGCTTCATATCGACAGACTGAAGCGGTTCAAAAGGGGGGCCCTTTAAGGCCTCTAGGACCGTAGACAGGTCCCAGGAAGGGATTGAAGGGGGTCGGGGAGGGTTCATCCGACGAGCTCCCTTAAGGAAACGAATGACCAGTTCGTTTTTTCCCAGTGATAGGCCGGCCACCGGAGCATGAGAAGCTGCAATGGCTGCCACATACACTTTGAGCGTAGACGGGGATCTGCCCGCATCTAAACGCTCCTGTAGGAAGGAGAGTATCTCCATCACGTCACATAAGTGAGGGTCTAGGTTCCGTGTCCCGCACCAGGTGGAGAACACTGACCATTTCTGCGCGTATAGGCGCCTGGTTGAGGGCGCTCTGGCTTCCGTAATGGTCTTTAACACTCCCTCAGGGAGGTTCCCGGGTACCCGTTGAGGGGCCATACATGAAGGGCCCAAAGTTCGGGGTGGGGATGCCAGAGCGCGCCCTTCAGCTGCGTGAGGAGATCTTTCCGCAGCGGTATTGGCCATGGGGCTGTACTGGACAGCTGCATCAGCTCGGAGAACCAAGGTTGGGTCGTCCAGAGTGGGGCTACTAGCAGCATAGCACATCTGCTCTTCCTGACCCGATCGATGACCTGCGGTAGCATCGCGACCGGTGGGAAGGCATAAAGCGGGCGTCTGGGCCAATCGAGGGCCAGCGCGTCCCTGCTCTTTGAAAAATATATTGGGCAATGAGCGTTGTCTTCTGAGGCGAAGAGGTCGACCTCTGCCCTGCCGAAGATGCTCCACATCAACTGAACCGTCTGTGGGTGAAGAGACCACTCCCCAGTGGGAACATTCGCCCTGGAAAGCATGTCCGGGCCCCGGTTCAGGATGCCAGGTACATGCGCTACCTTTAGCGAGCGCAGATTGTAATGTGCCCATGTCAGAAGACGCTCGGTCAGGGTGTGCAAGGTTTCTGACCTGACACCACCCTGGCGATTTATGTAGGCCACCACTGACATGCTGTCTGATCTGACCAGAACGTGGTGGCCCTTTAAAAATGGGAGGAAAGCTTTCAGGGATAGTTCAACCGCTATCATCTCCAGACAGTTTATGTGTAACAGTCGCTCCGGGCTCGACCAGAGGCCGGAGGCAGACCTGCCCTCGTACAGGGCGCCCCAACCGAGGTTGGATGCATCTGTCGAGACTACTTTCCATTTCGAGACAGCCCCCGTGCTTACGCCTAACTGATACCAGTTGGCTATCTTCCAAGGGGCCAGAGCTGTGATGCAGCCGTGGGTCACCCTGATGCGCGCGCGGCCGGAAATCCAGGCGCGCGCTGGAACACGGTCTCTCAGCCAGCGCTGTAGTGGGCGCATGCGCAGCAGGCCCAGTTTGAGAACCGCAGAGGCTGATGCCATCAGACCTAGCATTTCCTGAAATCGTTTGAGCGGGTAAAGAGACCCGGCTTTGAACGACACGGCTAAATGCTGAATAGTGAGAGCGCGCTGTGACGTCAGACGCGCTGTACATGTCACAGAGTCTATGTCTATCCCCAAAAAGGAAATCCTCTGGCTGGGAGACAGAGCGCTCTTGACAGTGTTGATCGTGAGACCCAGGCATTCTAAATGGCTGAGGATCCAGGATCTGTGTGTCGTCAGTAGTTCCTCGGAATGGGCTAAAACTAGCCAGTCGTCGAGGTAGTTCAATACTCGCACTCCCCGCATTCTCAGGGGTGCGAGAGCGGCATCCATGCACCGTGTAAACGTACGGGGCGCTACGGAGAGGCCGAATGGAAGAACCATGTACTGATAAGTCTGCCCCTCGAAGGCGAATCTCAAGAATGGCCTGTGATGGGGTGCTATTTGAATGTGAAAGTAAGCGTCTTTCAGATCCACTGAGAAAAACCAATCCCTCGGGCGAATTTGCGCGAGTATTTGTTTGGTAGTTAACATTTTGAACGATCGCGTCATAAGCGCTTTGTTCAAACGTCTGAGATCTAGGATGGGTCTGAGACCGCCATCCTTTTTTGGTACGAGGAAGTAGCGGCTGTAAAAGCCTGACTCGCGCTGCGCAGGGGGGGACAGTTTCTATCGCCCCTTTTGCAAGAAGGTTTATCAGTTCGGCGCGAAGGACGTGTGTCATTTCGCTTTTCACTTTCGTTTCGACCACGGCGCGAAAGCGCGGCGGTCTGCGAGCGAACTGGAGCGAGTAACCTCGTTTTATTATATTCAAAACCCAATTTGATATGCCGGGGATGGCCTGCCATGCAGCGGCTCGTGCGGCTATGGGTTGAATGTGCTTCGGGCACTGGCCGCCTGTTATGAGGGGACCAGTAGCTCGAGTATGCTGTGCTTGTGACACTGTGGTGACAGCGCTTATTTGTAGGGTTGCGCACTGAGAAGTGGGCACGCGCGCTACATTTAGAGCACCTCCGGCGCGAGCGGGAAGGTGGGCATGAAAGGAGACCCGAGTGAGTCTTTGTGACACTTGGGGGAGTGTGTATACATGTAGGGGTGCGTACTGTGTAGTGGGCACACTGCCTACATAGAAAAAGCTCTTTTTGTGCTTTATTGAGGTCGCCGTGAAAACGGCGTTTGTGTGCAGGCGTGCGTGCATTGTAACAGGCTCGTTTACTGCAGTATAGACATCTCCAACCGCCTTTAGTGAGGGGATTGGAGGAAGCATGTGAGGTTTCTTGTGTGGTGGTCTGGCCGCAGCGGGACTTAACCACGGTCTTTTCAGCCCGAAGGTCAGGAGGGCTTCGGAGGCTCGGGGTTCAGCACAATCCTGGGCCGAGGTCCCCGTCTCTCTGGCGGTTTGCGGCTCGTAGAGCGAGAGCGGTGCTGGGTTTTGGTCGCTGGGCGAGACTGTAAGTCTGGCTGCGATGGCTTCGAGGTCTGAGGGGGCGGCGCATTTCTACGGCGTCCCGCAGCAGAGCTAGAGCGTTTCGGCAGGAAGTGTCTCATTGCCTGTGACAATTTCTGAGCCTCAGTGAAGCGTTCAGCGAAACCCTTAACCGACTGGCCAAAGAGGCCGGAAGGCGAGATAGGAGAGTCGAGAAAGGCGGATTTGTCGGCGTCTTTCATCTCCGTGAGCGTGAGCCAGAGGTGTCGCTCTAAAACAGCGAGGCTTGCCCTGCTTCGGCCGATCGCTTGTGCTGTGGTCTTTGTCGCACGCAGGGCTAGATCAGTAGCACTGCGGAGATCTTTAAAGTCATAGGTATCTGGGGCAGACTCGTCCAGGTTACGGAGAAGTCTGGCCTGAAAAACCTGCAGCACAGCCATGGTGTGTAGAGCCGAAGCAGCTTGACCAGCGGAGGTGTAAGCTCGGCCAGCGAGAGCTGAGGTGGTGCGGCACGGCTTGGATGGATGCACAGGCTTCGACCGCCATCCAGCGGCTGAGGGCGGGCAGAGGTGTGCAGCAATAGCCTCCTCGAGAGGGGGGAGGCTCTCGTAACCGTGGTCTCGGGCGCCGTCGACAGAGGAGAGCGCTGACGAGACAGAAGTCTTCAAGCGTGCGGAGAATGGGGCTTTCCACGACTTCGTGAGTTCATTGTGAACTTCCGGGAAGAAGGGGGCGTTTCTTTGCGGAGGGGCCGAAGGGCGCCCCTGCAGGAACCATTCATCCAGCCTGCTTTTAGCGGGCTCGTCTGGAGGAGACCAGTCGAGCTGAAGGTCGCTGACAGCCCTTGTAAGCACGCGAGTAAGCTCCGCGTCGATATCGGCGCGTTGTCCGGTGCAGCTGGGTGCTGTAGAGGGGGGGGGTCCGCAATGGAGCCCGACCATTCCTCACTACTGGACGCGGCGAGAGAAAGGCTGTCGTGTCTGTCCTCTTCCGCCTCAGGCGCTCCGAAGGAGAAGGGGGCGCTGGTGAGCAGGGACTGGCGCTGCTCGTCCACGAAGAGGACAGGCGAAGGAGAGAGAGCGGGCGAGGCACGCGGGGAGTGTTCCGGCGTGAGCTCGCGTGTAGCAGTATGCTCAGGCATTCTCTGATCGCGGCGTTTCTTACGCGGCACTTGAGAGAGAAGAGGCGGAGCGGGTGGAGCATCGTGGCTGGTTTGAGCTAATCGAGCCCGCAGGGTCGATATAGCCATGTCGTCGCACTCAGGGCAGCCGCCCTTGAAGAGTGCGCTCTCAGCATGCTCGCGGCCCAGGCAGGAGACACAGATGATGTGGCGGTCCTCGCTGGGCAGAGGGCCTCGGCAGGAAGCGCAGGCCCGAGGCATTTGAAACAACGCCTCGAATTCTGGAGGAAAAAAGTGTGATGCAGCGGCAAACACACTAGCTTTGAAAAGGATATAGTCACGCCGGATGGCGCAGCAGGAAGCGAGTGCTGAAGGCGGCGTCGAGATGAAGCACGAGCCGGCGTCCTCAGATCTGCGTTGCAGTGCTATCCCGCTGAGAGGCTTTTCGACGGCGTGTAGAGGCTTCTCCGGAGAAGACAGCGAAGTGCAGGTGAGATCGCTGAAGGAGATGAAATCTGATCCCTATGGTGAAGCGGTGGCTTATATAGTTCCAGCCACGCCTATTTTGGCGCGCTCTGACGTACAATGGGCGCGAAGCGCCCCCATTGGTTCGTTACTCTCCGCCGCCTCACCATAGGTTGCTGCAGTTGCCGCAGCACAGCCAATAAGCGCGCGAGCCGCTTCGCTTGGGTCTGCTGTGCTGCAGCACTGCGTTTTACATTATTTAAAAATTAAGGATAATTTTTGGCTTCATATTCTCGAGAAAAGGGGACCTTTTCCCATAGCGTAAGCTAGCTTACGCAGTACGAGAGTACTCTCGAAAGGGAACTATATTTAGAGAAGTAAAAAAGATTAAATAAAACGTTAACTAATAATCTTTTTCCATATTAATGTTCTAATTTTTTTTACAAATGCATACAGTAATTACAACAACTACCACTACCTGCTAAAAAACCTGCATCTTAAACCAGCACAAGGGGGTTTAAGATGTTTGGGAGACTGGTCTGTTGACTGGTTTTAGAGAGGTTTTGAGCACTTTTCAGTTAATCAGGCAAGGAGACCAGCTGGCCACCCAACTAAACACCCTCTAGTTTCTATGCCCATGTAAATCAAATATTTATGATGTTCAATTACGTTTTGGACAACAATACAGCTTAATAGGTTTTAGAACAAAGAGTTCTGACTGACTGGTATGGTAGTTCCTCTTGGGGGTCAAGTTTGTTCTTTGTGTGTGTATGTGTTTGTTTTGTCAAAGGAGTTTAGAGTCAAGGTAGTGGAGATGCAGACGGACAGGTGCGCTGTACGCACACAGGCGAAAGGAATTCTCTTAAGAGTGCTTCTCTTCCAGGCATCTCACAACTGTCCGTGCATGTATGAAACTAGACTCTGACCTTGAATTTGCATACACTGAAACTCCAGTTAAAGCAACAGTGAATGGTGCTTACAGTTTGCCGTCACCCCATTTACTCGTCTGCTCATGGCTGATTTTAACTTACTATGTAAGACTTCAACTGTCCCATCCTACCTCATTCTTTTCCAAGCTGCACTCTGCCATGGCTTTATCTCCCTGCTCCTGGAATGTGATGATGATCAAAGCCACAAAGATGTTGACAAAGAAGAAGGGGAAGACAATGAAGTAGACTACGTAAAAGATGGAGGTTTCCATGCGGTAACCTGGACTGGGACCCTGGTCTTCATACGTGGCATCAACAGAGTGTTTCAGCACTCTAGAGAACCAACAAGAGATCGTCAGTAAGATGATCAAACATTGTCAAGATGATCATGATACGTTTTTCTCATTTTAATCCTTTGATTTATTGTGTCCATCACAGTGAACAGATCTAAGGTAAGCATATAAGGTATAATGTTACTTCCTAAACTACGAAGGGATTCCTCGGAAACATAAGCTAAAAATGGTTAATGACATTTTATTTTAAATGAGTCATATTATGCTTTTTTAAAGATCATTATTTTGTGTATTTGGTGAAACAGAATATGCTGACATGCTTTAATGTTCAAAAAATAAATTTCTTTACATATACTGTACATTATTGTAGGTCCTCTATGCCCCGCCTCTCTCAAATGGTCATTTTCTACAAAGTCCCTCCTTCTGACAAGCGCAGGCTGCTCTTATTGGCCAGCTGACCTAGTGCATTGTGATTGGCCGAACACTGCAAGCACTCGTCTGAAAATGTAGAGCCCCTTTCCATAATCTTTCAAAATAGATGTAAAGACAGTTACTAATGTATAATGTATGTATACTCTCTCACACACACAGATGATGCGCAAAGCTCCGCATTTGAACACTGAATAGCAAATACTTAAACTAATAACAAAACATACTTAAAGATGCTGATTCAGAAGCACCAGATTGTTGTAGCAAAGTCAGAATTACCTCCTCTGGTTCACGAAATGGTCATCCATACAATGCGTTGCTGTTCTGTTGAAATCAATCTTAAATATTCCTAAATGCATCTACTTTTGGAAGGCCAAATAAAGTGCTTTTGCTTTCGCCTAGATACACACAGCATCTCTCTAACATGGCTGCTTCAACACTAACTGCGATAAGGTTACTGAAGTCATGCCTTCTTTCTTTGCTTGAACATTTGGGCGGCATTACGCAAATATTTCCACACAGTGATGTAGACATGTGGGGGCGTGTTTGAATGAGCCGTTTTGGGGGGCGTGGCAGAGTCTCAACTTTTATAAAGAATATATCTTTGGATGTGAGACTTTAGTCTTTGCAACTTTACAGATATTCTTTATGCACCAAGAGCTTGTAACACTCCAAAGAGAAAGGAAAATTTGAAATCACATCATATGACCCCTTTAATATAATAATAATAATAAAAAAATATTAAAATTAAAGTATTCATGAAACAGAAATTGTGTTGTCTTTTCTCCTCTTCTGTGACATCTATCTGAGTGAAACAGATATATGGAACCGAGTGAAACAGTGAGACAGAAGTAGATTTGTCGTTCAGGCAGTGAGTTTCAAAAGAAATCTGAGAAAAGATCTGTCACGTCTGGTGTACAGAACACACAGGAGAGAGAACCAATAGCGGGTATGCCTTTTATTAGGGGTTAATCCACAGAGCATAAACAGTCCAGGCGTGAGTCGAAAACCGGAAGAGCAATCCAAACATAAACAAACACGACGGCAAGGCAAGGCAAGATGACGGGCAAGAATTAACGTACAACATTAAACAAGGACTCCGTGACTGAGACTCAGACAGACCAGGTATAAATACACACAAGGATGATGGGGAAACAGGAGACAGGTGGGGAACACAATCAATTACCTAAACAAGGAGGAAGGTGACCAAATAAGGGAGACAGAAAGTGATAAGGTGATAGACACCGTGAGAAGGAGGACATCTAGTGGACACCCAGGGACACAACCCAGACACTGTGACAGAACCCCCCCTCTACGGAGCGGCTCCCAGACGCTCCACGACAGACATAAGACAGACCAGGAGGGAGGCGGACAGGGGGAGGTTCAGGGGGAGGGATGGAGGGCCAGACTACAGAGAGGAACAGGGACAGGAGTAAATACAAAAACAACAGACAAACACAACATGAAGCCCCCCCAGGGCGGGGCAGAAGACCACCATGTCCGTGTGGTCAAAGCAAAAAGCCCCCCAGGGTGGAGCCGAAGACCACCACGTCCTCGTGGTCAGAGCGGAAACCCCCCAGGGTGGAGCGGAGGACCACCACGTCCTCGTGGTCGACGCCAGAGTCCCCCAGGGCGGAGCGGATGACCACCACCCCCCTGTGGCCGATGCCGGAGTCCAACAGGCCCGAGCAGCAGCCCACCCAGTGACTTGACTTGACTCCGAACGTCCCACGGTGACCCGCCCTGACCCCGGAAGGTCATCAGTGGCTGGTCCTGACTCTGGACCGGTCTTGGGCACCGAATCGGGAACGGCCTCAGGCACGGGCACCGAATCGGGAACGGCATCGGGCACCGCCTCGGCCTCGGGAACGGCATCGGGCACCGCCTCGGCCTCCGGAACAGCATCGGGCACCGCCTCGGCATCGGCCTCCGGAACAGCATCGGGCACCGCCTCAGCCTCGGCCTCCGGAACAGCATCGGGCACCGCCTCGGCCTCCGGAACAGCATCGGGCACCGCCTCGGCCTCCGGAACAGCATCGGGCACCGCCTCGGCCTCCGGAACAGCATCGGGCACCGCCTCGGCATCGGGCACCGCCTCGGCCTCGGGAACAGCCTCGGGCACCGCCTCGGCCTCGGGAACAGCCTCGGGCACCGCCTCGGCCTCGGGAACAGCATCGGGCACCGCCTCGGCCTCCGGAACGGCATCGCGCACCGCCTCGGCATCGGCCTCCGGAACAGCATCGGGCATCGCCTCAGCCTCCGGAACAGCATCGGGCACCGCCTCGGCCCCCGGAACAGCATCGGGCACCGCCTCGGCCTCCGGAACAGCATCGGGCCCCGCCTCGGCATCGGGCACCGCCTCGGCCTCGGGAACAGCCTCGGGCACCGCCTCGGCCTCCGGAACAGCATCGGGCACCGCCTCGGCATCGGACACCGCCTCGGGCACCGCCTCGGCATCGGCCTCCGGAACCGCATCGGGCACCGCCTCAGCCTCCGGAACAGCATCGGGCCCCGCCTCGGCATCGGCCTCGGGAACAGCCTCGGCATCGGCCTCGGGAACAGCCTCGGGCACCGCCTCGGCCTCGGGGACAGCATCGGGCACCGCCTCGGCATCGGGCACCGCCTCGGCCTCCGGAACAGCCTCGGGCACCGCCTCGGCCTCGGGAACAGCATCGGGCACCGCCTCGGCATCGGGCACCGCCTCGGCCTCGGGAATAGCCTCGGGCACCGCCTCGGCCTCCGGAACAGCCTCGGGCACCGCCTCGGCCTCGGGAACAGCATCGGGCACCGCCTCGGCCTCCGGAACAGCATCGGGCACCGCCTCGGCCTCCGGAACAGCATCGGGCACCGCCTCGGCATCGGACACCGCCTCGGGCACCGCCTCGGCATCGGCCTCCGGAACAGCATCGGGCACCGCCTCAGCCTCCGGAACCGCATCGGGCACCGCCTCGGCCTCGGGAACAGCCTCGGGCACCGCCTCGGCCTCGGGAACAGCCTCGGGCACCGCCTCGGCCTCGGGAACAGCATCGGGCACCGCCTCGGTCTCGGGAACGGCCTCGGGCACCGCCTCGGGAACGTCCTCTGGGCTTTGAGGAACGGTAGACGCCTGTCTCCTCCTCCTCCGTCCTCTATGTTGGCGAGTCGGCGACACCTCGTCTGGAGACTCAGGCGTTGAGTCGGCCATCTTGTGCTGTGGCGCTGGGCTGGCGGCCATCTTGTGCTGTGGCGCTGGGCTGGTGGCCATCTTGTGCTGTGGCTCTGGGCTGGCGGCCATCTTGTGCTGTGGCGCTGGGCTGGCGGCCATCTTGTGCTGTGGCTCTGGGCTGGCGGCCATCTTGTGCTGTGGCGCTGGCTCCGCAGCCATGACATTAACCGTCTTGGGAATCTCTAGGATCTTGGACAGCGTAGCGAAATAATCCAAGAAGGAGTCAGCGGCCCTCCTGGGCGTTGGCGCTGAGCTGGCGGCCATCTTGCACCGTGGCGCTGGGCTGGTGGCCCTCTTGTGCTGTGGTGCTGGACCCGCGTTCCTCATGGGCAGTGTCGCTGGCTTTCTCCTTCTGCCCTGGTGAGACGGCGGCTCTGGTCCCTCCCACGTGAGCCCAGAGTCAAAGGGGAGCCATGGTGGAGAGCGATGCTGGGCTTCCTCTCGCCCACCTCCTCCTCGGCGCCCTCCCCTGGTCCCGCGAAACACGACCAGGCGGGTTCCCTCAAACTGAATGCCTCTCTCCCGCTCGGAGGCTGGGGAAGAAGCGTAACTCGACATACCGCTGGGTCTCAAAGTGACGGAGTCCTTCTGTCACGTCTGGTGTACAGAACACACAGGAGAGAGAACCAATAGCGGGTATGCCTTTTATTAGGGGTTAATCCACAGAGCATAAACAGTCCAGGCGTGAGTCGAAAACCGGAAGAGCAATCCAAACATAAACAAACACGACGGCAAGGCAAGGCAAGATGACGGGCAAGAATTAACGTACAACATTAAACAAGGACTCCGTGACTGAGACTCAGACAGACCAGGTATAAATACACACAAGGATGATGGGGAAACAGGAGACAGGTGGGGAACACAATCAATTACCTAAACAAGGAGGAAGGTGACCAAATAAGGGAGACAGAAAGTGATAAGGTGATAGACACCGTGAGAAGGAGGACATCTAGTGGACACCCAGGGACACAACCCAGACACTGTGACAAGATCTAAATCTTTCATCATAAAATGTAACATTCCATAAAAAAAATTATATTTTAATTTCAAAGTAATTATTTAAATATAACTAATTATGTATGACTTGTAATACTAACGCAACAAACAATAGATTACCACAGACCGAAACTAGTAATAAAAAAATTAAACTATATACATTTAATACATATTTAGTTTCTATAAAAAGGCAGAAGCTGTGAACTATTTAAAAACTTTTAAATATAAATGTAAAACATTTTCACAAAGTAAAACAGAGCATCATCTTTCCGCAGAGAAGAAAAAAGTTAGCAATATATGCAAATGTTAAGATTTACATCCTTGTCCACGAAAAACTCAAGAAGAAATGTGTAGATATCACAGAGTACCAGGGCAGCTCTTGAAGGTTAAAGAGGGATTTAAGTTCAATGTGAAAAACCTTCTGGATTTACTGTATTACGCTGCAAAGTCTCTCTTAACCAAGTATGTGTTTTTCTATGAAAACATGGAGTTAAAATTAAGAAAGCGGAGAGTAGAGAGGAACACAGATTAAACCAGAGAGAGTTGAGCAAGAAGAGAGACTTAATCAGAACAGACAGAGTAAAAGGAGAAAGCTTAAGAAAACCAACATTGACCTGTAAGATCACTGTGTGTGTGTGTGTGTGTGTGTGTGTGTGTGTGTGTGTGTGTGTGTGTGTGTGTGTGTGTGTGTGTGTGGACTCACGTTGGCCAGCCCTCTCCTGTAGAGACAGTGAACAGGGTCAAAAAGGCCCACAGGACGTTGTCATAATGGAAATCATACTTCTTCCACTCGCGCGGCAGTGTCATGGCCAGTCCATCACTGCCATACTCCAGGAACTGACCCCTGAGTACAGACACATCAAAATCTAACTTTGTCTTTATTTACTATTCCTGCTTGGATCCCTTCTTTCTTCCTTCCCACTTCCTCTCCCTTACCTTTTTTTTTTTACCTTACTGTCTCTATACTTCCTTCTGTCCTTTTTCTCCTCCTTTTCCTTCTTTCTTTGCTCTCCTTCCATTCATTCCTTCACTCTCCCTTTCCTTTTTTTCTTCAGTTTTTTTGTTCTCTCCACCTTTCTACCACACTTCCATTCATTCGCTTGCCATTTCCTTTCCTTTTCTCTCCATTCATTTTTTCTTCCCTCCCTCCCTCCCTCCCTCCCTCCCTCCCTCTCTCCTCCCTCCCTCCCTCCTCCCTCCTCCCATCTCTCCCTCCATCTATCCATCCATCCATCCATCCATCCATCCATCATGCAGAATATATCCCGACAGTCCAGCCAGAGCACAGCTGTACCTGCAGTCCTTCTCCAGGGCTTTGGATTCATCCGTGCAGTGAAAAAACTTCCCCTTGAAAAGCTGCACAGCAATAACCGCGAAGATGAACATGAAGAGGATGTAAACGATGAGGATGTTGAGCACATTCTTCAGGGAGTTCACCACGCAGTCAAACACAGCCTGGGGACACACAAACAGCACAAATCAGATCTCCTGCAAACATCTTCTGGAGGGGATAGCCACGCTGCCACACGCAGACAGTAATGCACACCTTCGTTAAGTCCATCTGTGAAGAATGTGTCATTGTGTGTTACTGTCTCAAAACCCTCATGAAAGCACACAACTTTACTAATTGTAGGCTGTGGCAAAGTCTTAATTGATTACTGCTCCTCTCACTCTACATGACTGCACTTACACTGAGGATAAAACGGGAGTTGGGGAATGTGTAAATCTTCTCATTTTTCTGTCATTTCTGCTCATTTAATGTCCTTAGGGTATCATTATTAGCACTGAGTAGTATATATTTTTTCGGCATTAATGCTAATGAGATCTCCATAGACAGAATAAATGTCTCAGTGGCCCTGTGAGGATTTATCTGTGCATTAGCATTGTAACTAAACTAAACTGCAATTGAATGCCACTGGTGACGAATCTTCAGCCAAATGAATAAACAATGGTGTGAAATGTAAGTTTAAATGCATCATTTAGACATGTAATGAGATAACAGCGTGTGTCTCTAAAACGATGTGTTTGTGTGCCTAAGTGTGTGATTTGATTAGAGAGAAAGATGCAGCAAGGCTGTTAATGTGAAGGTCTAAACAAGGGGCATCATCCCTGCCTGTAAAACGTCCACACAAACAAGCACAGTAACACACATAATGTACCTAGTGAAACACTGACACAAAAACAGAAAACACTTGTTACTCTGACTTAGATTAACCAATTTAAAATGTCATTTATCTTGCACATATTTGTATTAAACAGCACTATCTATGCAACTGTCTATCATAGGCTATATTTAGAATAGCATACTAGGCATAATTTTCATTATTCATGGATTACCTAGATGACTAACTTTGCCAGAAAAAGCAATACACATCCAGGCCGAAATGCAGAGAATATCACATCTCACAATTTATTTTGACCTGACTTTCTATTTCCCTTGTGATGACTCTCCTTACTTACTAATTATTTGAGCAGACTGCCAAGATTTCAACCGAATAAATGAAGAACTGATTGATTTGCTAGTTCTAATGAAAAATAATCTGTCAAAGTGGTGTATCCAATCATATGTGATCCATGCTGGAAAAACTGAGTCAGAATTAGTTATTTTTATTTTGACATTATTCATTAAAATACCTTCAAAATGTTATATGACTTGTTGGAAATTAGACAAAACTAAAGCTGTTCTGTCTAAGGCAGAAAATTTCAAGAAAAATAGAGTTCAAGTTTTCTGAAGATTCCAAAGCAAAATCACCAAGCAACATTGCATATTTTCCTCCACTTCTGGCAGCGCAAGGTTGTGGGTTCGATTCCCAGGGATCACATGATAGGTAAAAAAAAATGTTAGCCTGAATGCACTGTAAGTCGCTTTGGATAAAAAGCGCCTGCTAAATGCATAAATTTAATATAGCAATTTTTGATTTGATCTTTGTTATTAAAGGTAAATAACTAAGTATACTTAAAATAACTAAAAAATAAGAGGAAGAAAAAAGATGCACATAGATAAAAAGTAGTAGTTAAATCAAGAGAAGCAAGTGATTGCATTTTTTTGACAAAACTGACATTTTTAACAAATTTTGCCTGTAGCTCATAGTTAAATCGTGTGCATTCCAAATCATTTTGCCAGCATGGGTAACATAAAACTTTATGACTTAAACCACCTAATGCCACTCGTATGCTTTCAGAGGAGTAAGATAAGAACTAAGCCGGCTAAGATCCAAACAGTAGGAAATTACCTTGAGTTTAGGTAATCGTTTAATGGTCTTCAAGGGCCTCAGGACTCGAAGGACTCTTAGGGACTTGATAGTGTTGATGTCCTTGCCTTTAGTTCCTCTGTAAGACATTTTGAACACACCTGCGATCACACATTTGAACAGAAACTTGATACGTTTTGATGTCATCTGCCAGCACATGCAAAAAGCCTGAATTCAATTCAATTACACTGTAATGAGTTAATCACTTCCTCCAGCCTATCATGTAATTCAGAATTACATTAGCTAGAGGTTATTTGGTAAGTAGAAAGCATGCCTTCAAAGGGGGGTTATTCTACAGAAACTAACTTACCTCTGAGACTGAGGATAAATTTCATTTAAAATTAATATTTCTGTAAAATAACAATCATTCACCAGAAAAAGATACAAAGAAACAATCCATTCAGCAAGGATGGTCTCTTTGTAAAAACCACAGTTTGCCAAGTAATAGTCTGATTCTGGGAAGCTAAAAAAAGGCAATTTTTACAATTATTGCTCTTGGAAAACTTGTCATCATGTTGCTAGGGTGTTGGTGGTGGTTGCCAGGGTGTTATAATCTGGTCTACTGCAAATTTAAGACATTTTTCACATGTTTTATAACCAACAATGAAGTTTAACACTTTTTTGCAGTTGAAATCCCTTACCTTAAGTATAAACTAAAAAGTATAAATTAATCACGGTGATGCCTGCCTTAGAAGGAAACACCAATAAAATGAACTCAAAAGAAAATAAATCCTATTAAAGTTTGAATAGTCAATGTCGCTTTGTTGTTTGAGTCCCATACAGATGAACTTTTTCAGGATTGACTTGAAGTTAAATAAAGTCACTGGAAAAAGTCAAAATATAAGACACACTGAATGATTCGTTTTCTGAATGTTACAGCTGCTGTAAGACAGGTTCACGATGAATGGCATTTGATATTACATAGTTCGACAGAATGGTATTCATCTGAAAAGATGAGAAAAGGCTATTATAAAGCTCTTTTTCTCTATACTTTAGCAGACATGTCAATGAACAAGAACAACCTCCATTTCAACCTTGTTTAGTCCAATAAAATGTTCCTTTCTGACCAGTGAGATATTTACTTGACAGTTGAAATAGGCTGTCAAGATGAACTAAAATAAATTAAAATTAAAACATTCATTATTTAAAATACAAAACTTCAAATGTTTGGCATTAGGTATACGGAGTCACAGCTTAGCTCTGTGATTTGTCTGCTTACTTTTTCTATCCCATGAGGAGTTGGGACTCTATCACACTGGCATGCAATATCCATGCAATGTCTGTCAGTCTCACAACACACCCCTGGGGTGCATGTGGATCTCTGTCCAATGAGACACTCAACTATACTCCCATATATTTCAGAGGACCATCTGTCTCCAGGCACCCATGACACAGGTCTAGTGCTGAAGTGGCTAAAGTTTGTGACAGGATAAAGCCACCTGATGCACCCTAATACAAGGGTCAAGCACATATCGGGGTCAAATGTAAGCCCAAAATAAAAAGAAAACACAAGATTCACAATAGAACTTTCATGTTCTGTGAAGCTGCTTTGCAACAATGCACATTAGGAAAAGCCATACTCAACCAAACATGAATTGAATTGAAAAATAAATATAAAAATTAAGATTATAATTGACATTGTATTTGTGATAATTAAGCAAATTCTTACCACATATTTTATTATTAATAGGGGAATGTTTTGTGGTAATATTGTTTTAAAATTTGTATTGATTGATTAATTGATTGAACGTTTTTAATCATCAAATTCAGTCAAACAAATACTTTTCAGAACAACAAATGTTTAATGAATTATATAGTTTATATTTCATAATGTATTTAGCTTTTTTATATTGAACATAATAGCAATTCAGCTTTTGTTTGACTGTTAGCATAAAGGGTGGCTATCCTCTGGAAGCAGTAGGAGTAGTAGTTTCTATAAGCCTTTGCAAAGGTCAAAGGTCAAGTCATTGGGTAAAAGTAGGTCCATCCTCTTCTACAAGGGCTGAATGAGTGGAAGAGTTGAAGGGTTGTGAGTTTGGAGTGGTCC
This sequence comes from Carassius carassius, assembly GCF_963082965.1. NCBI lineage: Eukaryota > Metazoa > Chordata > Actinopteri > Cypriniformes > Cyprinidae > Carassius > Carassius carassius. Next base: position 8,284,372 of record NC_081790.1, read on the forward strand.
GTGGGGAGGTACGAGGGGGGGGGGGGGGGGGGGGGTATAATGTATGTTTTTATAGATATATAGACTGTCCCCACCTGGTCACGCTTTGCTGTGATCTGACGAAGGAAACCGATGAAAAACCATGCACACGTACACAAACATAGAAACACACACATAATAAGCCATGTCACAGACAAAGCATAAGCAGTAAATGCAGATTAAATGAGATCAGAACGGAAGAGAGCTGTCACTGAGTGGAAACACTGTTGAAGGATGAACAGCAAAGAAAGATTAAAAAGCATCAAAGCAACTCCAGCGCACAATAATCCATTACAATAATCGAAGACATGATGCAGTGAGAATTATTAGTTACACTTTGTTTGTAAGGTAAATCACTTTCAGCAGTAAATATAGAGACATCGTAACGTGGAACCGTGATAATAATCACAAAAGTGAAAAGGTTACAGACTGGCAAATGTCACACACACAAACACACTATAAGAAAGTACATGCATGAAGGTTCATGCAAGTCCTGGTGAGAGATGCTGATTGTGTACAGCAAGTAAAATATACTTCATTCTTAAAAATGTAAAAATAAAAAAGGTGTATAAGTCATAACTATATTTATTTTTCTTTTTTAATAGACAGTTGTTGTTTTTTATCTTACAGCAGTGAGTGTCATTCAATCTTGTTGGGCTTCTTTATGAATATATATTAAATAATGAACAATTGGCAAGTAGTTTATTTACTTGCTGAAGTGTACTGAGTTTAAAAATTCATGCCCAATCATAGTGTACAGAAGGGCAGTTGCACAAATCTTGCAAATGTGTTGCACTGGTCTAGTGATTCCTATTGCACACAAACACAATCATACTCGGACAGATACACAGGAAGCAGGTAATAACAAATGCATACCCCATGAAGCTCCTGAAAGCAACGCAAGCGAGAGGAAAGGACAGGACGGATAAAGAAAGTGAGAGAGAGAGAGAGAGAGATAGAGAGAGATAGAGAGAGAAAGAAAAGAAAGACGGACGGAGAAAGAAAAAACTAAATGAGAAACATTAAAGCCCACAGGACACAAGCTTGCTATCAACCACTGAAGAACATCAGAGGAGAGAGAAGATACAGCACAGTTAAAGAGACACAAATACAAGTGAATCAGAAAGAGTAGAACACAGTATGAGATACATTTATAATCAATATTACACACTGCATATATATATCATTGAAACAAAAGTGTAGCTGAACAAATGCCTAGATATCCTGTAGTGCCACCAGTGGAAGCACAGGTGCCAACCGGAGATGATTGACATTTTTATGCTCTACTGAATAATACAGCTGCAAACCCACAAGAACGGCTGGTCTCAAAACCCGAGCATCATAGAGATGGAGAAAGACAGCTGAACATCTGCACATGACAACTAAGAGGATTCAGCCACATTCAAACTAGACCTTGCATTTATTACACAAATCAAACACGCGCTGTCAAACCAAGCGTATGCATTTATGTTTGCTTTGCAGAAGACATTACATCCACAATGTAATGCTTCCTTCAGTGAAAAGTTCCATCCCCTGTTGCCCTTTTTACATCATAATACATGATTATATTTGTTTGAATTTGTAAACAGTGGTTAGTCTGTGCATATTTCTCTCCTGATTCAGACAAAATGACTTTTTCCGTTGGAGAAAAAAATGCATGGACAGATGACGTATAATGGATTTATTTTTCACTTCATGAGGCATTAACTGATGTCATGTGGATTACTTGTGGATTATTGTGATGTTTTTATCAGCTGTTTTGACTCTCATTCTGACGGCACCCATTCACTGCAGAGTACCACCGGTGATGTCATCTTAAATTTCTCCAAATCTGTTATGATGAAGAAACAAGCTTATCTACATCTTAAGGGCGAGTAAAGCAAATTTAAATTTTTAAATGAAAAAAATATTGATTGTTAGCCTGTTTTATTTATATGTTAGTGGATTCTATTGTTGGTGTATTACCCATCAGTTGGAAATCATGAATTAATTCAACTAGAAAAGTAACAGCACATTTAGGAAATCATTACTAATTATCATGGGTGGATCAGGAACAATAAGAATTAAAAGCAAACTGCTGGGAAATGTGTCTTCTCTGCAACTGTCTGGCTCAGCTCCTGTGGGAAATACTAAACCCGAATCATTATCACAAATGTGTGCGCTATACACAATCCTATTATGAGCTTAAAAACAAAACAGATGCAGGTTAAACCATTCAGTTCTGAAGACCAAACTACACACAGATGCCACACATCCCCTCATCACATCACTAAACAGCAGACAGTCACATCCTGTTTCCGTCACTTTCGACTGAATGCTCTCTTGCTGGATTTGAACTGACAGTCTGCTCTTCTGACCACTCTGTCTGCTCCACTCTGACAGAATTACAAAAAAAGCCACTCACGAGCAGGCGAAGGCCACCAGAGCACCAGTGACTACGATGAAGTCCAGTATGTTCCATGGGTCCCTGAAGTAAGACCCAGGATGCAACAGCAGCCCAAGATCGATCATCTAGAAAGGAGATGGAAAAAAGTGGTACAATTTCTATTGAGCAAGGATGCATTAAACTGATCAAAAGTAACATTCATGATGTTACAAAAGTGTATATTTCAAAATATGTTCTTTTGAACTTTCTAATTAATAAAAAAATATGGAAAATAAGAATCAGTATCAACAAAAACATTAAGCAGCACAATTTTTACAAGTTCAGGTTTAAGTTCAGGTTTTTAAATGTAAAAATTAATTAATATTGCACGGTTCTAAAAATAGATGAAAGGTGATTTTATTTACCTTTATAACCATCTCAAAAGTGAACACACCAGTGAAGACGTAATCTAGGTATTTCAGCACCTGAGCCAACCACAAGAAATAAGCAGTTATTCTTTTGTATTTCTGCTGGAAATGAGAGTAGATGATGCCATAAATAATAGAAACATCTCAGCATAAACCATAGTTTTTGGCCCAACTGCAGCTATGATTCAGTGAGTAATTCAATAATCCCCAAAACAGAATGGACATGATGTACATTGTATTTTTTGAGAGACAAAAATAGATGTTTCAAATAAATTCTCCCTTTCATTCCTCCCACGTGAGCAACTGGGAAATATTGGGTGTAAGCAGTGATTCACGGGACAAGCCAATCAGGTTCAGTGAATCAATTGGAAGGAAAAGACAGTGGGCTATGGGATTGTTGCAGACATGTTTACACATAATTCTCTAATTCATAGAGCAATGTATAATAAGCTACGCTTATGGGCTAATGCGGTGGCACTGTGCACAGGCTCAGGCGCTGTCCCAAAATAAAAATATGGATCAAAAGCCAGTCATTGGGGCTAGCGACAACCCTCAGCGTGAGGACTGTTCTTGAGTAATGTGAACACCACTGATGTCGTAACCCCAGCTTGCAGTGAAAGACAATGACAACGAGATCAGTGTTTGCTGGATTTTATAGATAACATTGAATAAATTGACAAAAAAAAAAATATGAAGAGACAAATTGTATAAGTTACATAAAAATAGTAAATAAATAAAAATATATATAGGCTTTTTACGATTTTCGAAATGGCAGATTTGACATTTTCCAGGTAGGTCTGTGCATCTTACATCATTGCGCGGGGCATTGGCCTGCACAGGGTCTTCAGCAGCGAGGGCAATGCTGCTCATGGTGATGACTGTGAGGATACACATCTCAAAATACCGTAGGTTCACCACATAATGACAAAGCCTTCTCACTCTATGGAGACAACATGAAGAAACAACACTTATTCACAATATTTAGCATGTGCTGTACATTACAACTAAATGAAATCTCTGAGCAATTTAAAGCAAGTAATTTATGTGATGCATATTTAAAATCTCTTCTCAAGACTTTTCTGCAACAAACTGTAATAACTGGGGTTTAACTCACGGGTTAGTTGGACCGAACACAAACATGGAGCTGTATGGAAGAATGTGTTTGGGCACATTCTGATTTAGCTCATCGAGATCCTTCTTTTCCTCATTCAGCAGTAGACTGTCACCATCAATGTTGTTCACTGTCAAACAGATGATCATTAGAGCAAAGATGAGGAGAGAATGTCACAAGTGTCAAATAAACAATCAATTCTGCTTACTTTTAAGCAGTGCTGATTATGTAGTTAGTAGACAATACTTAAAGGGATAATGCAACCAAAAATGGATATTCTGTCATGTATTTACCCTCATGTCACGCAAAACACTTTTTCCAACGTGGAACATACAAGGAGTAATTTAGCATAATGCCTATGTTGCTGTTATTTTACAGTATATTTGCATCCACTGGTGCTAGCTTGGACAAAAAAATTATATATTCAAAATACACTGTATATGATTCACTATTCTAAAAAATCACTAGTCGCTTTTTCAATTGATTTGTTATTTTTGGCACAATGTGCTCATGTTATTCAAGCAGGAGATGAAAAAAATACTTACTGGGAATGACTGTAGTCTCTCCAGGTGGGGCAGTTATGGTGACAGGGATGTTGAATCCAGCTGGGCCCACTCTGGTGCTGTTTTTTAGATTATCTTTGTCTTCTGGCTTCTCTTCAGTTGGAGACTGGAGAGGGCTGGTGGCAAGGCTGTCTGTTTCTGTTGGTCTGCCTCTGTAATATCAAAAAATATATATAAAACATACATACACAATATATCTCAAAGTGCTGCCTAATGCTTTGTGAAGTATATGCAGATTAAAGCAACATAAAAAATTGTAGAAAAAAAATGTCATGTCTGATCATGCACTCAGTGTCAGTCTATTTCGGATGAACGCGGCTTCAAAATGTCTCACAAAAAAATTATGAATTACAGTACATTATAAAACAAAACATCAAAGTAATGTCACTTATATTAACAAAAAACAGACTTTTCAAGCAACACATTAAAAGATGTATGAAAGATTTTAAATTCTAAAGCAATAGATATTCACTTAAAATGAAATTATTGAAAAAATATATATTTGGACACTTTGTGGTTATCAAACATTAGTGGAACATATTCAGAGCTCATGTGACAAACTAAACTGTTGGTTAGTCTGTTACACCTGTGTGAACATGAGGAGAAATTTCTTCATAAATGCACTAAAAATGTTCATAATTGTGAAGTTTTGAGAAAAGCTCTCAAATAATTTGTTTGCAGATGCCACTTGGTTAAATATTCTGCAATCTAAATGCAATTTTTAAGTATGGCTTAAATGGATTTGTACAAAAAAAAAAAAAAAAAAAAAATGTTTGTTTCCCATTGACTTCTATTGAACAGTATGGACAAAAAATAGGAACTGAAAGTGTTTGGTTACTAACATTATTCAAAATATCTTTGTGTTTTGCACAATAAAAAATGCATACAGGTTTTAAATGACATTGGGGTGAGTAAATGATGCCAGAATGTTTTTTTGTGTGTGTGTGGACTGTCCCTTTATGTTTCCAGTTAGTATTTGGAGCCACCATGCAGTCTGAGAATGTACCTGTGTTTTCCACCGTTCTCCCTAAATTCTTCTCCATCCAGTGTGGACTGGGCTTTAACACGTGGCCGGTGTCTTCTCCTCTCTCCATTCCCTCCTTCGCCCTCTCTGTGACCTCGTACCCTACCCTCGCCTCTGCCTCCATTACTGATCGTGCCGTTGCCATTCCCGTTGACCTCTCTGGATCGGCGAGAATGGTGGTGTCTGTGTTCTCTCTCCTCCACCCCTATGCCCTCCTCAGGAGAACCAGCCATCTGTTGGTTACTGTGTCCTCCATCCTGATTGCTACTGTGCTCCAGGCCGCCCTGGTGCTCTCTGTTTCGGCTGTGGTGTCTATGGTGCCTCCCCTCTCCTGCATCTCCGTTCTCTCCTCGACATCGATGGTGCTTTCTTGGGTGGCCGGAGGACTGCTGACAGTCTGGAGTGTCTCCATCTCTGTCAGTCCTAGTATTGTCCACAGCACTGTCTCTGTGCTCCACTACCAGCGGCCGATCGTGGTGGGCCTTCATGTCGGGCCGCAGATGGAGCGCTGACGACAAGCGCAGACGCTCTTCAGGCTCTAGTTCATTGTAAAGGGCCTCGCTGCTGTTGCGCAGGTTGTGTCGACGCAGCTGGTTGGTGCGCTGCTCCCATATGGACATCTTCTGCAATGACCTCTGCTGCTCTTTACTGAGGGACAGAAGAATATTCACCTGAATTACACAGATCAACTATGTACTAACTTCGATAGCACCCACATCCATGAGCCCACCACTGTTGACCACTCAAAATACACCCACTGAAATGAAAATTCTGTCATGATTTATTCACCCTTATGTCGGCCCAAACTTACTTTCTTCTGTGGAACACAAAAGAAGATGTTTTGAAGAATTTTTGTAACCAGACAGATTTTTCAAAAATATTAATTCCCATTGACATCTATTGTATGTTTTGTCAGTACAATGGAAGTCAAGGGCACCCGGAACTGTCTGGTTACTAACAGTCTTCAAAACATCCTCTTTTGTGTTTCACAGATACAATAAAGTCCAAGGTTCGGAATGACTTGAAAGTGAATAAATGATGACAGAATCGTCTTTCGGGGGTGAACTATGCCTTTAATCTTCATGATATCATGAGAGTTTGACATTAGATGAGAAGATTATTTGAGGTTAAAGAGAAAATACAAGAAAATAATTACTAGTTTTACATTTGAAGAGGTCAGCCCAAAAAACCCCCACAGAGATACATGTAATCTTTCAAGTAAACTTTTTAAAGAGTACAGAATGGACTCACTAACAGCTGTAACACTGTGTAATCTGTGCCTGTGGCAGGTTGAACTTGTTACTTTCATTGACGTGAACTCCATTAAATTTAAATATATAGTGCAGATTTGAAGATCAGATTTATATCTGTTTTGCAACGACAAATTTATGTGGCCAAGTGTAAATGGAAACGTTTTAATAAATCAGATTGATATCCGATTTGCGAAAAGGCATGAAGCGACCAGGTGTAAACAGGCCCCATGAGAGTGAGTAAAGGACCGAATTTTCACTTTTGGGTGAGCTACACTTTTATCAACACCGTGCTCTCAAGCATTGGAGTGGAACAGTGGTTGGCAGAGATGTTTCTCTATATGCAGTTTCAGTATAATCTGTATGTCATGCTCTATGATTCATGCATTTCACTTACGTCCAACAGCAAATGCTGTTCCATTCTTAAGAGGGGACAGAGAGCATTATGGGACTACAGGGACTCAGAAAACCCAAATGATGCGCTAATACCATATACGGATGATAAAAACCACTAAAGTCAAACAAAAATAACAATAGCATCCTGAACAGTGTAACTATACCTCACAAAGCGACGACATGGAGTGTAGACATAACTCCTTAGAGACACATTTAGGGTCGCACAACACAAAAACGACAGACATGTTAAAGACAAACAAGGACATTACATGAAAAGAGGTAAAGAAATGAGGAAAGAACAACTAGAGAGAAATGAAAACACATAGATGAACCCATAGATTTTAATATACTTTCAAGACACCAAATGATTATGCAGTTTCTTTATGAAAAAAGTGTCCTTCTATCCCTTGCATGCACAAACCCACACATTACAAAGGCCATTGATCCATTTAGTCAGTGAAGCTTGGAGACAGCACACCCAGACTGCTCTGTTTAGCTTGGCCTTCATTCATATTGGAAAAGTTATCCGCTATCAGAAAGATAAAATCAAAGGGCCATAGACTCTAGAGCCTTCACATATATAACACATCTAAGGACAGAGGCAGATCAGGTAAAGGAGAAATAAAAAAAATAATAAGTTTCAAGTACACTCAAAGTGTAAAATAATCAATCTAAGGGTTTAACAATATTTGTGTGCTTACTAATTATGAATAATGTCTCTGAACTTCTATCCTGACCTGGTGTAAAAATAAATGTAGATCTATCTATCTATCATCCATCCATCCATCCATCCATCCATCAATCCTAACTGTAACAACAATCTAGTAACCATCTAGAACCATCTATATAACCCTTAATCTTTTTTGCCCACTTTTTTTTTCCAAACAACAGAACAGATTTTTTTTCACACAACATTTTGTCAAGTCCACATTCAAAGTTTGCCTTGATAAACTTTCCTGTTTGTTCTAACTTCTGGAGTTTTGTTGTCTTTAAAGAGCACTAAAATAAGGAAATCAATCACTAACCATACTAACACGCATGGCTGTAATTTATCATAATGTTCTGGGATGAACAATGTTGATTATTCTGATCCTGTATGAAAGCACTTGATTACTACTTAAAAATTGATGCTATAATCACCCCCGAAAACAATGAGATGAGCTACAACTAAAAACACAGAGAGGGAAAATCAATGAGAAGATTAAAGCTTAAAGGATATTTGAATAGGTACAGATGTAGGAATAGGAGGAGAACAGAGGAGAGGAGAGGAGAGGAGAGGAGAGGAGAGGAGAGGAGAGGAGAGGAGAGGAGGAGTATTGTAAGTGAGAGCAGAACTCACGGTGAGTGAACGCTGCAGACTGAAGACCTGCGAGAGATTGCATCTCGATTTTGCTTTACAAAACTGCACATGCGAAACAAAAAACAAAACAAAAGAATGAGACACAAACGCAAATTAAAAAAAGTGCAGAGGGAGCAGATGGCAGTCAGACTGATGTCACTCCGTCTGTCCACCTGTCCCCTGTGTGTTTCAAATACAAGACATAAACATTGGTAACACTTCAGTAAAGGACACTTCAAACACTGTACAGACTGTGGCCATGTCTGAAAACTTTGATAATGCATAAAACAGACATGAAATTAATTTTTAAATAAATCCCAGAAATTCTGGCCCTCCACTTCAGTGTCACCAAAATATACAATACAGCCAACCATACACGTGTTAAAAAACAACTCACAAGAAATTAAAGATTGTAACAATGAACAAGCTGCATTAAAGAAGTGCACAGTTTGCAGTTTTGTAAATAATACTCTGTGATTTGATGTAATAAAATTAAATGTTAATTATAATTGGTTTTAAGAATCACTGACGTGGAAATTGCAAAATGTAAATTGTAAAACTTCATGTGCTCTGTGAACAGACAAAAAGAAACGGTTACACATATGAAACAAATAACAAATGTAAATGAAAGTAGAACAACCAGAAACAAAAGACACATTCAGACTCTTGTTTTCTTAAAAACCTACTGCAGATTAACATCACTCAGTAATCCAAGCAAAGGCACGTTTGTACAGAAGAGGTTTATTTAATTTATTTACTGATTGATTGATTATAATATATTAAATTATAATCGTGTCTTCAGTTTCATGCTAAAAATATTACTTAATAAAAATATCACTTTATTATGTGTTGTATACGTATTTAGGATACATAAAATACCTTTTTTATGTTTAAATATAATTTCCATCACTGTCATTTTCTGTGATGCATGTATATACACTGTTTCATGAGGTTCATAGACAAATGACTATAAACAAACTAATGAGAGTGTGAATAGGCCAAAAGTTCCAATACCTTAAAAAAAAACCCTATTCCACAATATTTCTTTAAACTACAAATCATTTTAGGTTTATTTACCTTGCAGAAGCTTTCAGGCAAAATTAGCATATATAAACACATACCATATGGCAGCATAATAACTATCTCTGCAGACAACATGTAATAAAATTATAATAACATTGGTTTGATATAACACATCACCCTAAAGCAACAGATTCATGAAGAACAGATTACACAGAGCAGGTTTAAGCGGAGGCCAGGGTCACAATGACACTGACTGGACAACCAATCAAGCAACCACAAAAAAACTTGTAAAAGAGAAGTAACAAACAACAGCTAGTTGCATAAGAATACATACAGGGAACAAGAAAAAAAAAACAAAAAAAACACTTACGCTGCTATTGAGATGTTGGCAGCAGACATGGGGCTGACCTCCTTCACCTCCAGGGCCTTCTGAAGAGCAATGTTCTTCTTCGCTGCCTCCTCTTGTTCCTCTTCATCCTGAAAGCATGGACATCGCAGAAATGAAACATCAGTATAAAAGAAACCTACATCCTCAGGGTCTTTTGTGTCAATGTACTGTAAGTGTAATAACAAAAAAACCTAAACAAAATGATCATAAATCAGGTGACAGAGAGCTTTATTAAGGTCAGATTACCTTTGTCAGCTCCTGTGCATTGGCAAGGTTATCCACAGCGATGGCCAAGAAGACATTGAGAAGTGTGTCTAGTTATTGTCAAGTTAGAGAACGGTTTCAACTGTATTTCATATTGCATTTCATTCAAAATACATTTGATTCAAAACTGATTATAATGTTTCATTTTAGCAATAGTCAAATTCCCAAAAAATGTTATCTACTTTTTATAGTTTTTACAGGATACAGTTTCCAAACAGTGTAAGAACAATGAAGTAGACAGAGGAGAACATTCCACTCCGGACGCCACCCTGGGACTCTATCCCATGATACATCACTGCATTCCAATCCTCTCCTGTCAAAATCTGCAAGAGGCATAAACGGGTCAAGCACACCAAACAGTTTGACAGTTTAATACATGAAAAAAAACAAGTTAAATATTCATAAAGCCAAATTAAAATAAAGTATACCTGGAAGACTGTCATTATGGCTGCAGGGAAGCTGTCAAAGTTTGTAGTGGGAGTTTCATCTTCAAAATTAAACCTGGTTGGGAAGAGAGAGAGCTTCAGCAGAGGCTTCAGAGGTACACTGAAGATTTTGATGTCAGTTCTGGTTCGCCTTAATTTCAGAGCCGTCAAAACAAAGATACTGAGTTACTAGGATCAAAATTCTGTTTTATCATCATTTGTACCCTTGAGCATGGCACTTATCATCGGTAATTTGTGGGCTTGAATGTTAAGAACAAACAGAATAAGTGTAACATACATACTCAAATGAGATATGGCTTGTTTTTGGGCTATTTTCTTTTCTTATTCACCTTATGGAGGAAAATATGAAACACGGAAACCCTAATCTCTATCTAGGAGCTTTTTAGGGCCCCTGTCTTTCATCTCAACCACCTAAAAACTCAACCATCACAGAAAAACGAATGCCTTTCCACCCACAAATCCATTGAAATCAAATCAAATTTAGCCATTTGCCACCATCTCTGATATACTGATAAACTGTCTGTCGAGTCAGACTCAAATTCATGACCTCTTGAACATGAGGCAAAAAATATTTGTCCTTGCCTCAGATGAAATTAACAGAGGGATCGGTTTTCTTCATTTTTAATACTTCCCTATCATTCTCTTCCTCTTTCTAGCATTTTATTTTTAGATTTCAGAGATCTCTTTCAGTCCTGCCATCTTTAACTCTCTCCAAATTGCCTTTCAGAGTTAAGGCCTTCACGGGAAACACTAGAACACAACGGTGACTCATCCATTCACAAAGGAGATTCAAAGCCCACTTGCTTTCGTAACAGTGAATTATGGTGGAAAGGATGTATCATTCAGTCCAAGATTGTTGGGGAATGTGTACATTAGTTTACATCATAAACATAAAAAGGTTTCTATCAGAAACTGCAGTACAGTAGATGCATTATTGCATCTTTGCATAAAACAAAACACCGTTCACTCACACAGTATAAATCTTAGAATATACTTGATTACACAGATCAGTAAATGCAAAAATTTACAAAGAATAAAACTGATTTCACTGAGTAATAACTGAGGAATCATCTAACAGTTATGTATTTCATACCTACAAAGGCAAACACTTACTTCAGAGAACAAACCCTCAAGATTTCTCTGAAACACAAGAAATAAAACAACCACTTCAACTCAGTGTTTTAACAGGCCCAGACAGGGTCAGGGAACTCATTGAGCAAAGACTAAATTAGAAAGTCAAACCACTCAAATGTTTATGCTCGTACCCTTCTAAACTCCAGCGCTTTCACCACTAATTTGCATGACAGCAATTTAACAAGACCTTTAAAACACAGTCAACAAACACAGCCAGGTGAGTTAATACCTTCAGACCCTGCAAGCTTTAAACTCTGATTACGTCACAGCCAATGGCAGATGTGCATGTACACTGACGTCACAACATGCACAAGACGACCACCTATCAAAACACATCAACACGAATGAAGATCATAAATGCTGCATGTGTCCAATTAAAAGTGCATGTGAGCTTTATTTGGAAGGACAGAATGACTCATGGGTATGATTTCCCATCTGACTCTTGAATATTAATTTCCTCCTTTAGACACACTGTCTGTCTGTGATGACTAACAGGCATTCACAGAGAACACGTTCTGGCGTTAAAAACAGCTGGATTGAATGCAACAGCATTGCGCAGAACTCACGTTTATAACACACATACTGCAATTCTAAAATAAACACTATAACTACACTTGAGATTCATCCGATCACATCGATCCAGGGGTCGACATTTGGCTGGTTAGCAAAAAAATAAAAATACAATAAAATAAAACAAATACGTCTTTGAAATTATTTAACAGATATAGTTTATAACTGACTGCCAGCTACATTATATTGGCTACGTGTAGCCCAATGCCACTTAAGAGGAAAAGCGTGCAAGCAAGCAGACACACTGCATAATCAGCTCAGCAATTCTCTAAGAGTAGAGATCTAAATCCCTGTTGGCATGCTGTATCACTCTTTCTGCTCACAAGAGTTGGCACGAGGGCAGAGGGATTACAGAAAAAGAAGGGAGCAGATGATGGATGGATGTACCAAAATTCTGACAGAAAATGCATTTGTAAAATTTAATTGATGTGAGATGGCAACAGAAGCAGCTAAATTTATTTTAAAATAATAATAATATCAACAATAATACTTTTAGTGGCTGTGTGTATAGTCCATTTAGTGGCTATATGAAAAGAGTAATATGTCTGAATTCACAGTATTCATAAAATAGACTACTTCCTGCGAGATTCTGAAATGTGCATCCAAAAGACACTTTTCTATCCCATGACATCACAGGAGAGGATTTGTGAATGGCTGTGAAGTGACACAACTGACGCTGGTACAGTAGATCAAATGACAATGACGAATGAATGGTTGAGAATTCATTACTTATTAAAAATAATTTCCATATTTTTGATGCAGTCAGTGTCCAGGAAGGCTGAGGAAAATTCTAATTTCTTCTTAGCGACTCAAACTTAAGACTACGTCACCAAAACTGCACTTGACAACAGGACATGTTTTACAACCCCATTATACAAATGAGACTGCACAATTAACCACATGTTGGTGACCAGTTTCGTTCATGGATAAGGCAGCAGTACCCCAGCAGATGAAGCCTAGGGCTGATCTCAGTCTAACAGAAGACACATCAAACTTGCAGTCATGCTTTAGATCAGCTCCAGAAAACTGATCTGACACAGATGCCACAGGGATGTTACTGAAACTTCTATCAGAGCTTCAAGTAGGCCTGCTGTGGTCATAAGGCATAAGGATGCATGCCGATTTACAATTCCAGCATCTTTACAGAATCAGCTCCAGCCTGGCACAGTCACTTCTTAGTGACTTTAGTTATGTGAACCATGAGAATTTTAAAAGATTATTCAAAATGTGAAATAACGGGGGTTTCAACAGAAGAAATATAATTAATTTTCTTTATCAGATTAATCAAAGAGGTGGAATGGAACAGAAAATCTTAGAATGATGGAGGATCACTCACTGGCCCCCGAAGAGTTGCATCCCTAGCAGGGCAAATACCACGATGAAGAGGAAGAGGAGGAAGAGCAAACTGATGATGGACTTCATAGAGTTTAACAGTGAAACCACTAGATTCCGCAAAGAGTTCCAGTACCTACAGAGAGAGTGGGAATTAACACAATATACAGAAGTTGCCAACTCACTCTGAAAGCATCAACAATCAGAAAAAATAACATGCTTGTGCATGTGTATGTATATTCAGCTACTTACTTGGTTACTTTAAAAATACGTAGCAGGCGCAGGGCTCTCAGAACACTGATCCCAAAAGATGCACCAGGCTGAATCGCAGCCCACACCACCTCAAATATACTTCCCACAATTACCTGAGAATGTAAATCAAGATTCACTCAGTTATACCAGTTCATTTTGTGTAGGCTCTCATTTAAATGAGTGGATGGCCATTATTTAAATAGTATAATTAACTAGATAACACATCAAATATATCTGGAACTATGACATTTGAAGTGAATGTGAGTAAGCTGGCTAAGTCACAACTCATGAACAGCTCTGTGGCGATTCAGTGTAGACATAGGTATCACAGGGGCTTATAATGACTGACTGGATGGAGCCGCACAGGGTCGTCTGAATCAGGTGTGCTGTGACTCACCCCAAAGTCAAAACAGTTGAAGGAGGAGTGAAAGTAGTTTCTGGGCCCCAGGCCGTACATCTTCAGAGTCATCTCTGTCAGAAACAGACCCAGGAATACAAACTCTGCCAGGTCTAACAGCCCATAGAAATAAAAGGAAGATTAGGTTATCCGTCAACAACAATCTTCAATACATGCTTATAATATTAAATTAATTCATTTAAAATGTACTATTTATTAAAATGTATTTATATCTCAATATGCATTTATTTTATTTGTTTTTAAATTGCTAAATAGATTTTGTTTAAATCACAAGATAAATCAATTAAACGCCAAAATATAATAAAACAATTTTCAATTATATTTAAATAATTTAACAATACACATATAATGTATAATAAACAATAGTTTTTCTAACAAAAGATTTTCATATATGCGGTATTGCTACTGTTTACTAAAATTATGAAATATCACTTTGGTAATTGACATGAAGCTGAATTAAAATGAAATATAAATATTACATAAATACTACATTAAAAACTTAAAATGTGAAATACTGAATTGGCAACTAATTGAATTAAATAAGTTGAAATACTAAAATTACTAGAACCAAAACTGAAATAAAAAGCAAAATATAAGTGGAACTAGAGACTAAATAGAAACAAAAACAATGAATAAAACTTAGACTTAAAATGCATACTGTATATAACTATATATAAAAACTATATATACATATTAAATTCAAAACTATAATTCTGTGATTTGTTTTCAGCATCACAGCATCGCCCGTTGCATTTTTCATATTATATACATTTTAAAAAGTATCATTCTATTTTCTTCTATCATTTCATATTTCTGTGTTCTATATATTACATTTAAAATATTAATCTCATAATATTATTTATGCAATTTGTAAGTGCAAATTATAATTAATTATACTTTTTTTATGTCTCTTTAAAAAAATTAAGCCACTTAGCCAATGTAGGCCTAACTTTTCAACATAGCCTATTTTATTTGAAGCAACATGAGGCAAAAAACTCAAATGTTTGACACAGTATATGAATAAATGTTTGCTTACACAGGGCCTTGGTGAGCCACTCAGGCTGGTCGTAATGGACCATGGCCACACACATTGTGTTCAAACCCACCAAACACAGAACAATCCAGTAAAAACTCTGTGCCTTCACCATCCGCCGGATGAAAAAGCGTATCCTCTTTTCCTTTCGACGAATGTATGAGGAGCTATCATTCTTACTGCTCTTCAGGCTAGCTCGAGCAAAAGGTGATCCAGGTGGTGCTAGAGAGATGAAAAATACAGGGAAAATCCTTAAACTCTGATCATGGAGTTACTACTGTACTTTCATCTTTAATGAAACCACTTGCAAATGGTTCCATTCGGCAGGGCTCATCCAGTAACAGCCAGCATGGGAGACAGGCACGCTAACAAAAACTCTGTCAGCAGCCAGTGTGCTTCTTGAGGTCAGGAAAATTAATAGCAAAAAATTCTAATGTTTTGACAAAGTAAGAATAAATGTAGTATTTGCTTTGCTTGAAAAGGGCTCTGGGATTTACAGCATAGTCCTTACCAGCTAACATCCATTACAGCTGAATAACAGAGAGAAGAATATAAACTGTATAAACTGTTAGACTGAGACAGAGAAGTGTTTAAGATTATGAATTATTCTATTAGCCTTTTAAATCTAAAAAAAACAGACAATTCTAACTATTATAGTCACATGATCCTACTTCCCCTTCTCCATTTTGCCCACTTCTGTTAAAAGGCACAATTATCTCAGACACTAGATACAGATCATAAGAGTTTCTGTAGACATTTCCAGTTATTTATCAAAGGAAGTGATTTTTTCTTTTTGCAGATAGCATGTGACTGGAGATGTCAAGGCTTACCAACAGAGGAGATGTCTGTAAAGTGTTCCTCTCCCTCTTCAGCACTGATGAGGTCATTGCGACCCTTCCTGGTCTTTGTTCTTTTCAGCACTGAAAACAAAACCACAAACACACACAAACAAAGCTAAATATTACACCGGTTACTAGAAACCTTAAATTTCTCTTAAAAACGTGTCCGGAGACACTGATTTTTTTTTAATTAGTTTTAATTGATTAACTGCTCAACTTATTACAAAAGCAACATACATGTATTTGGCTACAGTAAGAAATATGTGTGCACACCACAGGCCTGATCTCATTGTGACTCATCAGCACACAGTCATGGCTGAGCATTAGTCCTGGGCTCTTTCTCTGCACCTCTATGTATCGCCTTTTCTCCAAATGAACAGATCCAGTCAACATCATTAATTTCAGCTTGAGAAGAAATGGCTGGGAACCACAACATTAATCCCTTGCTTTGTGACATATAGTGAAGATATAAAAAACATATATAATGATATTAAGATGAGCAGCTGGTCATAATGCAATCACTACTTTTTCACTAATTTACATTGCTTATATCCATTTAAATTCTAAAACACAAAATATAGCAATTTAATGATGTGCCTTATTTTATTGTGCCTTAAAAAATATCTCTTTGTTGCAAAGACTTGCTCATCCTGCCAAAAATATAATTAGTTTAGTAGCATAACTACTTTTAGCTAGTTAGTGCCAAACACTGAGTGGCATGGATTTGAGAGTGTGTAACTAATCCAGTTACCACAGTTGTCTTTTATCCCTGTTATTACTTTTGGCTTCCAAAACAGCCCAAACTGACAGAGAGTATTGGCCTTGAGAAAACAAAGGCACTGAAAGCAGGAAGGCAAATGACAAAAACAAATAAGTGACAAAAAATCTATATGTAAAGTCACTTTTTAAGAGTCCACAAGCATGTGAATACTCTAAAAAGGTAATAGAAATGAATTAAAAACCATAGAACTTTGGATTTTGACTGAACTGTTTTTGAACAGCCTTTGTAAAGCATATGCCAATATTTGTGCCCAGGTGAAAAGACCATTGAAAAGCAATTTTGCCCCATAACAAAGCAAAATTAAGGGCTCATGAAATGAGAGTTCAAACCTTCCACTGACCTGGTTTATCATAGGATATTATGGTAAACCAGTCACATGAACCCTTGCCCTCTTTTCACCTGGGTTGTTCTGTTTCCTCCTGTACCACGCACCATCCAGAGGGGATTTCTCCTCAGCATTCTGATCCTCTTCTGCCAGCAACACCTCCTCTGTAAAAAATATCAAAGAGTATCAGTAAAATATATCATGTTCCATGCAATCAACCAAATCATACCAAATTACATAATTCTATATTTCTACTTATCCTGTGTTTTATTCTAGCAAACTGTGACGAGTGGGGCGGGGCCGAGGGACATGGGAGCGAGGCCGGGGGAGTGATTGGAGATGAACTACACCTGTTCGTCCCACCGGTCTCGAGGCCCATGGAGGAGATGGAAGGATATAAAACTGGAGCGACGACAGTGAAGGACGAGAGAGGACCAGGCCTGGGCTTTTAGTTGTGTTTTGGTTTTTATTTTATGCGCACCAGTCGTCCGTGAGGGGCTGGTGCGCTGTTTTGTGTTTATTTTGTTATTAAAATGTTTTTGATTGTCCGCCGGTTCCCGCCTCCTTCTTCTGGATGAATATGAAGGTTGATATCGTTACAGTGGTGCCGAAACCCGGGAGAAGGAGGGACGCGCTGCTGAAGATCCCTCGCCGCTGTGGTGAATCCGCGGTGCCAACGAGCTGGCGAGGAGTGTGCCGCCATGGACGCTCGAGGCGGTGGACTGGAGCGAGTTGCCGGGGACGGGCGAGCTCGCTACCGGCCGCCCACGATGTGGAGAGACGGCTGCCGTCCGTGAGGGAGCGGAGGAGTCGGCGCTGTTCGCCAGGTGGCCGGAGCCTGCTGCCTCCGCCGGAACGGGGAGGAGCAGGGAACGGGGGACTCCTGCCGGCTGCCCAAAACCGGAGGAGCCGTCGCCGTCCACCGGGCGGCAGAGGAGTGTCGTGCCGTCCGCCGAGGGCCGTCCAGTGCCACCGCCAGGCACCGCGGAGGAGATCACCCAGCTGGTGGAGGGCCGAGCAGCGGTGCGTCTGGGAACCGGAATTTTTTTTTTTTTTTTTTTTTTTTCCTCTCTCCCCTCTCTCGTCTCTGTCGCTCCTCCTTCCATCTCCTTTTCTCTCGCCTCGCCTGTCCTACCCCCAGGTTCCCGCAGGTCCCCGGGAGCGGCCCCCCCGGAGGGAGGGGGGGGGGGGGAGTAGAGCGCAGTCTCGGGAGTACCCCCCGGCCTGCGAGGGGCGATGGGGGTATGTGACGAGTGGGGCGGGGCCGAGGGACATGGGAGCGAGGCCGGGGGAGTGATTGGAGATGAACTACACCTGTTCGTCCCACCGGTCTCGAGGCCCATGGAGGAGATGGAAGGATATAAAACTGGAGCGACGACAGCGAAGGACGAGAGAGGACCAGGCCTGGGCTTTTAGTTGTGTTTTGGTTTTTATTTTATGCGCACCAGTCGTCCGTGAGGGGCTGGTGCGCTGTTTTGTGTTTATTTTGTTATTAAAATGTTTTTGATTGTCCGCCGGTTCCCGCCTCCTTCTTCCGGATGAATATGAAGGTTGATATCGTTACACAAACAAACTTCTAGCAAACAAAATGTATAAGATAATGTAACAGTGAAGAATGTGGAGTTTATACTAACCTGCCTTGCATATCCATTCCAGGTATCCAGTGAGCTCTCTCTCAATCTGCTGCTGTCTGCGGAGCTTCAAGAACTCCTGCCTCTTCTCCACTCGCTCTCTTTCTTTGGCAAATTCCCTAAAACCAAACACACACACACATATATGCCTTTATGCACTGAAATAATAGGAATAGTAATCAAATTTTAAATACCCCAAATTTCGATGAACTATTGTAAAAGACCAAACAAAGAATTGTACTTCATTTGTTGGTACACATTTACACTTTTTTTCATGTGTAGTTTGAATAGTTATGCTATGGTTTAACTGTCTTTTGAGAGCTTCCATTTCTGCTCCTGAAGATCCACTCTCTAATTAAATATACCTGAACAAGCTAATTAAGGTCTTCAGGATCACTTGAAAATTACAAGCATGGTTGTTTGATGAGATGTGGAACTAAACTCTGCAGGACAGTGGATATAAAGTTAAGCAACATTAACAATGATTTTCATAATTTTTCACGTAATTTACCTTTATTCCACACTGCTCTTTCCCTTCTCTGAGAAACATGCTGATTATTTTTTGCTTTTATGAAGTCCCTCCCTAGGCGATGGACTCTGATTGGTTAGCTAGCCCAGTGGTGTTGTGATTGGCTAAACTACCACTAGTGTGCATCAAAACGTTCCGCCCCTCACCTCAGCGGCATGTGCTCCAGTTGTATTGTAAACAACGGCATCATTAATATTGCTTTTCAGTCTGAACCCGATTGAGAAGCAGAGGATATTATTGAAGAGAATTGTGCAGAACCTGTGAAAGCACAGCTTCTAATGGTAGGCCTATGTTTTTTGTTTTATTGTTGTCTCATACTTCTAGATACGCTTAGATACGGCTGACACAAAATAGCATACACAGTTCAATGGATATTCTCCAAAATAGTGCTACGGTGATGCAGAGAGACACAGAGGAGGCAAATTATCGCATAAAGTTGTTATTTTGGTTTTCTTCATGTACAGAAAGTATTCTTTTCACTTCATAACATTACATATGAACCACTGATGGCAGATGGACTATTGAATTTATTCAAAAATGAATTTAGGCTGTCAGACCAGCCATCAATAAAATTACATGTAGAATATGAGCATTTACCTGTCAGTTAATTCTATTTAAGTAATTTTGTTGCTTCAAAAAGCAGATCACAATCAATTCAGTATGAAGCTGTCTGGAATGGGTCATTTGGTGGGGATTGGGCTTGTTCACAGCTTGAGACTTCTTGGACATAAGGGCCTGTGGACAATGCCAGAAACAGGGAGTAGTCCCAAAGAAAAAGATAAAGAAAGAAGAATGTAGGACTTACCCTGATAAGACACCCAGGACAAGGTTAAGCATGAAGAAAGAGCCAATGATGATGAGAGGGATGAAGTACAGCCAGTTCCAGGTGTTCCCCGAGGCATCATTGGCCTGTGCATAAACAAATGCAGTGGGTACTGTTAAAAGAATAATTATTTTACTTATTGTATTTGACTGCCATACTTGTCACAATATACCAAACTTAAATATGTCAAAGTCATTTGAAATGTAAAATCACTTATGAATCCTAACACTAAAATGAATTAAACTGAAAGCAGTTACTTTAACTAAAAATTAATAATTAATTAATAATATTGTTAATAAACAATAGATTGAAAAACTGATGCTAAATTAACTTCATAAGCCCCTTTCACACTGTGATTCCGGCAAATACACGGGTAAAGTGTTCCGGCAATTGTTCCCGGGTCGCTAGATTGTGCACTTTTACATTGCCAGTGATTACCCGGAATATGTGCGTGCGTTCACACACAAACCGTTAAGGTCCCGTAATGACACGTGACATCAGGGCGTGACGTGTAATGTATGAGTCATTAAGTCATTTTTTTTTTCTTTGTGCACAAAAAAGAATTCTCGTAGCTTCACAAAATTACAGTTGAACCACTGATGTTACATGGACTGTTTTAACGATGTCCTTACAACGCTTCTGTGCCTTGATCGTGGTAGTACCCTTGCTGTCTTTGGGAGGGTCAGAAAGCTCTCGGATTTCATCAACAAAATCTTAATTTGTGTTCTGAAGATGAACGGAGGTCTTACGGGTTTGGAACAACATGAGGGTGAGTAATTAATGTTAGAATTTTAATGTTTGGGTGAACTATCCCCTTAATAGTTGATCGAACCTACTTTAGCAGCACTGACTCCAAGTAAGTGCTTTTTTCTAGCTCTGGATCAGACCTGCACAATGTTCAGGAGGAATTTTTGACCATTCCTCTTTACAAAACTGCTTCAGCTCAGACATATTTGTAGAATGTCTGGTGTGAACATCTCTCTTGAGGGCATTCCACAACATCTCTATGGGGTTACAGTCTGGGCCACTTCAAAAGGTGCATTTTCTTTTTCTAAAGCCAGATTGTAGTGGATTTATTTTGATGCTTAGGGTCATCGTCCTGATTCATCACCCAGCTTCTACTAAGGCCGAGTTTAGACTGCACGATTTTAGCCCAGTTTTTGGCTCACCAACAGGTTTCGAGAAATTGGCGACAAATGGCCAAAATCACAGGCAAATCGGTGCCCGTTAACGCGAGTGACAATCACGCAGTGTGACTGAGCAAAGACGCGATCTGAGAGAATCGCCGACGAGTTGCTGACGCCCGTGAAATATTTGGCATGCTAAATACAGAGGTAGGTAGTAACAAGTTACATTTACTTCGTTACATTTACTTGGTAATTTTTTTGGGTAACTAATACTTTTGGAGTATATTGGGTGAGATGGGTGGAATAAATGTTATAAATGCTTATTCCAAACACGACGTCTACTTTTCTCTGGACAATGAGAAATGAGCGATGCTCATTCGCGAATGATTCATTCTTTTGAGTCAATTCTGTTCAAAGGCTTGATCAAACCAGTTGGCAAACAAGTCAAATCAGTTTGAATGATTAGTTCAGTTACCTGACACACGCGCTGAGCGTCTGAAGCGGTTCACTCAGAGTTGTAACATTTAAGAACATCAGCAGCGTTGAAAACGTGGCTATGGAATTGCACTGAATTGAAAGCAAATCTGCAAAGGCTATTATTTGCTAGCGATGAAGATCTTTATTAGATGAACACCACGTGTGCTGTCTAGCCTACTGTTCAACAGGTAATAACTTGGGCTACATTCGATTACAGTACACGATACCACTGTGATTAGTTTGTTGTACGTGTGACTTATAACAGAAGGGAACCAAGCTGAATGCAGATTCCAAAAGACAAAAAATAGCTGATTAATATTTTATTGATTTTAATACAATCACACCAGCGTGAGAACTCAGTGAGTCATATCATCAGCTGCTAAATTCAGATCTGTGACTACATCGGCGATGACCAACAGCCAATGAGAGGGCAAGATGCAAAGCAATGGGGAGTTCGGGGAGGAGTTATAAACCACAATATTCTCGCATCTCCCCAAACATTTCCTCCTTCATATTCTTCTTTTCTTTTTCTTGTTTTCGCTGCAAATCAGTGCACAGGCAATTTGTATTGCAAGCTTCTTGCGGGCTACCATTTTTTTTTGTTTTTTTTTATTATACAGACAAAATAAAAAACAAACAGTCATAAAAGCTCAATTTGCAACTCATTCTCCCAGGTTATCTTCAAGCAGTTAAGAGAAGATGTACTAGATGAGAGTAACATAGCAGAAATAGAGGATATACGACTAACACCTGTAGAAGTTGACAATAATTTCTCAAGCAGAGATTTTTCTTTTTTTTTTTATTTAATTGGGACAGTGCATTTTAATGAACATAACATGGAGTACATGCATGTAAAAATGCCGGATTATAGCCAAAGGCTAATTTCCATCCGTAGTCCCACGTGCTAGGATCACACAGCTCACAAAAACATTGTAAAATAAAATTTACATCTACAGTCAGTTCATAAATTAGCTAAGTCCTATATACAATATTCAAACAAGACTTCATTCAACTTCACAAACACTCATCCATATACACATTACAACATAAAACAATTTAAAAGAGAATAAAGCATACATACTAATGTGTACAAGCTTTGATTTGCCCATAGCCATTTTTTCAGCTGGACTTTAAACGAGCTATACGTAGTACATTCTCAGTGTTAGAGGAAGACTATTCCACAGGTTCCCACCCCGGACAGACAGGACCGTCTGACCGAAGGTGGTACGCCTGTGAGGTATTATCAAGTCTCCTCTAGTAGAGGCTCGTGTGGTCCTCAGAGAATTTTCTTTGGATTTAATAAAGTCCTTCAGCAGTGGCGGAGCGAGGGAGTGAAGGACCTTATATATCAGACAGGCCATTTTCAAATTAATCATATTTTGAAAATCTAGTAATCTATGTTTCTTTAGCACTTGACAGTGGTGGTGTGATAGCGGTTTTTTATCTAATGTTTTTAATGCCTTTTTATATAGACTTTCTATGGTTTTAAGTGTTGTAGGACAAGCAAGAGACCAGGTAGTCTGACAGTAATCAAAATGAGAAATAATCATCGAATAAAAATATGTTTTAGCAGCACCCACAGTTAAATTATTTCGAATGTGACAAAAATTTTGAAGATTAAATTTGACGACCTTTGCTACTTTTTTTACATGATTTTTGAAGCAAAGTGTTGAGTCAAGGACTACCCCAAGATATTTGAATTCTGAGACCAGGTGAAGTTCCTCTCCATTCAAAAAGACATTTGACCTGCTTACTTCGACGTGAAGTTTTGAGAAGTACATGCACACAGTTTTTCTGGTGTTCAACATGAGGCATGAATTCTTGAGCCAGTCCTGCACATAAGATAGGGCAGCTGTGAGATCAGCAGCTGCTTGTTGGATGGTTTTTGCTTGAGTGTAAATTACTGCGTCATCCGCATACATCTGCGAGAAGACGTTTGGACATGAATTTGGTAGGTTATTGATAAAGAGAGAGAACAGAACCGGCCCAAGAACAGACCCCTGCGGGACACCAACTCCAGAATCTAAGCAAGGAGATTTGACACCATCTACTACCACATACTGTTTCCTGTGGGACAGGTAGGATTTAAACCATAAAAGTGCTTTATTCAGAGATGTTAAATTGAGTCAACCTGGATATTAAAATTTGATGGTTAACAGAGTCAAAGGCTTTCTTCAAATCTAAGAAGATATAAGGACATAAGGACTCTTGTCAAGCAGACCTTTTTATGTTTTCTGTTAACACACACAGGGCACTATCGGTGGAGTGATGGTTCCGAAAACCGAACTGTAATGGATGTAGTGAAGGTTGGACATTTTCCAGATGAGCCGTCAACTGTCTGACTACCCACTTCTCTGCTATTTTTGATATAACGGGAAGTATGCTGATAGGTCTATAATTAGACATGTCTGTTATAGCACCTGATTTAAGTATTGGTGTCACTGCAGCCACTTTCCAATCTGCAGGGACTATAGAATGGTTAAAGGACATGTTAAGAAGATGGGTTATTGGACATATTAGATGATCCTTGTACTCTCTAAAAAAGTATGTATTAAGGCCAAATGCATCTAAGAGCTTTTGAATTTTTCATGCCAACAATAATTTTTGTTACTTCATAGTCTGAGATTTCAGTGATTTTAAATACAGGCTGATGTGGATCAAAGACATTGTCAAAACACAGAGCTGAATCAAAATGCTGCGTAATCTCTTTCACAGAATTTATAAAGAAATTATTAAAATTGGTGGCTGTGGAAAATGGATCTTTAATAATCAAGTCATTCATTTGAAGCTCCATTTCCTTATTATTTTTATTTAAATGTTGACCAAGCAGTTTGTTTAGGTTTTGCCATGCTAATTTTCCATTGCCGTTTGCATTCTCTATTATTTTAATGTTGGGAAAAATTTAGATTATCCATTATATGCTTTAGTGTTTTCCTGTCTTTCTTACAGTCCCAGTTCGCATTGAAATCTCCAATTACAATAACTTCATTGGACTTGTTGTGTGTAGTATGATGTTTAAGTAGTGCTTGCAGTTGTTCATAGAAGTCAACTTTGGCTGATGGTGGACGGTAAAGGCAAACCAGAGTAAAACTCATCTCTGCAGAGAGGGAAATTTTAACTGAAACATTTTCAATTTTGATCTCACTTGGCACACTTAGTTGTAAACACTTCAAATTATTTTTCACATACAGCTGGTAATAGAGGGAAACTGGGGAAGTTGGCTTTGACAAAATTACGGAGCTGAAAATATCTGAACAAACCTGTAGGGTGCAGGTTAAATTTGGAAGTAAGATTGATAAATGTAGCAAAAGAATTATCGATAAATAGATCAGAAAAACAAACTATGCCCTTACCGCGCCATCTTTTAAAGGTGTGATCAATACCTGGTGGCAAAAACAAATGATTATTGCAAATAGCGGGCTACCATTTTTAATAATAATCCCAGTCTCACGTGAGAACTTCGGTCTTGCACGTGTGATATCATGTTGTTTCCTTGTCACATCACGCGTGTGTTTGGTTGTGAAATGTAGTTTGCGTGCCAGACAGAGTTATCGGCGATTCTTCCTATTGTAAATTCATACAGTGTGAAACCTTCTGTCGTCGATCCATCGTGCAGTGTGAACACAGCAGCGACTGAATGCTGGCCAAGATAGTCATGCAGTGTGAAAAGAACAGTGACCCGACTACTTTGAAAATCGTGCAGTCTGAACTCAGCTTAAGCTTCATCTGGTGGACAGTCACCCAGACTTTATCCTGGAATGCCAAAGCATTAATAATTTTAGAGTGTTACCAGACAAAATATAAGTGACTTACCATCTACAAACAAAAACAAACAAACAAAAAACAAAAACATTATGTACCAGAATATTTATTGTCATATACTATGAAATACAGTATAGTAAGTACAGTAATGTATGTAGTACTGTACAGAGTTATGAAGCTGTTGTAAAAGAGACATCACTGGTTTTTAAAGTTTTCTGTAAACACCAGCCAAGGCACTGCAAATATAAAGTCAATCATTTCTGCTAAATGAAGCATATCTGAGATAGGCCAATAACAACATATGTTCAAAGTCCAGAGCTACTTAAACAGCAACAGGGAGAAAATGCAGCCAAGCAGGTCTGTGAATCTGTAGATTTACTTTATCACAATCCAAAAAGCTTTCTTTAGTCTCAAAAAACTTGACCACTAAAGCCAAAAAGAAAATCAATAACATGGTCAGACACAAAGTTAAAAAATTTTCCTCACACATTTGATCTAAAACAGATGCCAAAAATAAGACAAAGATTAGGCATAATTTATTAGAGGTGTGAGACTTTTGAAGCAATTACAGTACAAAACGGAGGCAAAAGCGAAAAGCATATTAATCATATTTCCCTTAATCTGTTTCACTGTGACATTTTACTTTATCAAATTTATCTTCTTTAATCTATTACATCCTTTAAGGCTTTTGTAACACTTCCTTAAAACAGTGCACAAACATGCATCTACTCAATCTATAAACACTGATTATCATAATGCTTTATTCAGCATTATGCACAGCCAACTGAATCAGATCAAGTAAGTAAAGTGTAGTATTTATTCTATGAGTCCTTATAGGAACACAAACTATATAATAAGCTAAGGCCATAAATCTTCCTCTTCCTTTCATGCCAAGAAAATTCCTTTCATGCAGTAATAATGACTGAGGGGTAAATTCAGAAATTAAGAATGAATTGCATTATTTATTTGATTTAACACCCGATCTGACTTAATGAATTATGTAGCGTACTTTACTGAAACTGTACATCATCAGTCAAATATTGTGATCTATACACCTGAATCAGCTCTTTAAAATGCTGGAAGTGTCTCGACTGCACCGTGGGTGGATATATGCCTTGACAATGTTTTTCTCCATCATTTGACCTTCATTAGATAATTATTGCTGCTGCACCTTTTTTGGCACACAAGCATGCCATTATTAGTTATAATGAAAGCCACTGGCTTATGATGCAGCATTATTTTAGAGCATTAACTCCTGGTTAAGCTGGACTGACAGATTTCCATCTGTGCATATTTTTCACTGCCACCCGCCACTAGTTTTATTAGTTTTATAACAAAAAGGGGAAGGAGAAAGAAGGGGAAAAGCCTGAATAGTGTCAATGCTGCATGCATCCAAATATGACTGTACCCCATCCTTCTCCCAACGGGCTATTTTTAAAGAGGTTTAATGAGCTCAGTGATGGGTCTGACAGCCCAGGACGGCCGGCTGACAGGGTCAAGGTGCACAGAGGCCTGGTGACTAAAGTAAGCCTGCAGTAACAAGACCAAAAACACTGATTACACTGAAACACTCACTGGATACTGGAATAGAATGACAGCTGCTGACTGACTATACATTTCAGTGTAACATAACAATTAATACATGGTCTCACAGGGCTACAAAACACATAATGTCTCATCTTGGGCAGCATGCTCTTATATGTCAATAAATGACATCTCATTAAGAGACTGTTTTTTTTTTATAAATAAGTCAACATTACAAATGCTTGACTAGAAGGTAGATTTTATAATGGTTAAAGATGCTATAGGCAGAACAACATTAAGATAAGAATAATTCTAAATCACCACAAAGAGGTGCCTCATAATTATTTCAGATTGTTTTGTTGCAAAATGCAATTTTCAGGAGCAGGGATCGAAAGAAAACCAATCTAGTTTCTGTCTGCTTAACGCTGCAATCCATTAAAAATCAGACTTCTGAAAAAAAAGGGAAGGGAACAAAGTAAAGAAACAAAGTGAATAGAAAGAACAGAAATAAATGAATAGAAAGTTCTTGTTTTCCACTCCTGTTTTGCAAAAGGTTTGCTAAACTGAAATGTATTATTTCATAGAAACTTAGACTTATTTTTAGTTAATTATAGCCACTTTATTTGTTTAAAACTGAATGTATATCATTATCTGCATATCTTCCTGGGTTCTGCCATGTTCACATAAATGTCCTTTCAGTACAACTTAAAAAATATCAAGTTAAAGGTCCAAACTCAAATGAGATTCTAATGCATTTTTCTAAGTAGGTAGTTGAAAATGACCAAAGATTGTGAGTTCCATAACACTAGAATGACTTAAAACAACTGACATAATTTATTAAACAAATCCAATCAGGTGCAAATTAATCCATCAAATCGTGAATAATAATCAATCCGTTTCGTAACCAGTTGTTTTGACGACTGTACTCTGAATTTTAGTATACTTGGTCACATAAATAGACATATAGACAAAAACATCTGTCATTTCATTTAACTTATTTTTGTTTAAAAAAAGAAAAATAATTTAAATAAATAAATACTTTTCTCGACAACAGCAGCACCATACTGTAACAGGTAGTGTTGCTCCACCACAGGGGATCTGACCAGAATCCTCAAACAAGCATGACACAGCAGTGGTAATTAAGCAGAAAGCAATTAATCTCTAGCACAGCGAGAGTGTAATAAAACTAACAGGCATGAAATGAGGACTGCCATGTCATTAGCCAAGGACTCCGCCCCCGCTAGGCTTGTTTGGGCCGGAGCTCATTAAGGGTAGGAATAATGTACCAGTGGAGCTCCTTAGGTTGCGAAATTTACACTAACCTCTAGCCCTCTACCTGTCTGTCATTTATTGAGCTACAATGTGATGCTTAATAGAGAAAATGCTTTTCAATGTAAACAGAACCGGTTGTGTTTAGGTGGGATTTGAATTGTAGAATATGAATCTATATCACAGTGTTGTTAGTGTTTTGCTGCACTGGATGAACATTTAGGATGTGAAAGAAAGAATTTATGCATATAATCCATTACAGGCGATCCAATTATTCCATCGTGCTGTTCCATCACAGCACCATAAAGACATCAATCCAACGAGTCTCAATCCAGCTACTCTGACATGCAATCTAGAAAATGGAGTGCTGCCATTATTCTTATTTCATGATGCGATCCATCCTGGATTCCAACCATAAATAGCATCTCAAAAAGCAGCATCACACACAATGTCTTCCATAGCGTTTAGCCTTATAAAAGTATTAGTAACAACAGTTTCTCTGACTTACTAAGAGAGAGGCTGATTTCAGACTTTGTGCTTTTTCTATACATTAACCCTTTGGAGTTGATTCACGCGTATACGTGTTATGAGGCATTTTCTCCTGGTAACCCGAAAATAATTTAAACTTGAATACGCCCACACAACAGAAACAAAGCAGCGAGACAGTTCAAGTGTTTTTTTTATTTTACTGTTTGCTTCGCGATGAGAGGAATAGGACATAATTCACCCCAAAAAGATTTGATGAGGATTACCTCAGGATTTGACATTTCCCCTGAAAAAAGAATGAAGCGCTTTATTCAGCAGAGATCATAAACATGAGTAAGTCTCTTTTTATTTATTTATATACTTGTATTAGGTTTCACATAATGTTTTAACATTTTACTAGTTAGAAATTTTCCAAACTCTAATTCCTAACTAAATGTATAATCAAGTGAATCCTTATGAAGTTTTAATAACAATATACACTATACCATAAAAGCTTGATGTAAATAATATAAATGTAACAAATAAATGTTACTGTAACAAATGTAACAAACAATGCTGTTCTTTCAATTTATCAAAAAAAAACTGAAAAAATATTCTCAGCTCTTTTCCACATTAATAATAATAATAATAATAATGATACTAATAACAATAAATGTTTTTTTTCTTTTGTAGAAAATCAGTGTGTGACTGGAGCAATGATGCTAAAAATTCAGTTTGAAAGTCAGCTTTGATTGTTCCTAATAAACTGTTTAACTGCACTCCCAAGTGGATATTAAATTATGTTGTGGGATAATTAAATATATTCTAAATAAACTACAAACATAAAATTATATAGATTTATTTTGTCCTCACATTCTTTCTTGTAACTCCTCCCTCTCAGTGGCACAGATGACTGAGAGGCTCATTATGCAGCTCATTATGCAGGCCTTTGTCTTCTCAGGTGTAAATCACAATGATATTCATGATAGTTGACGCCTACTCGAATATGACTTTTACAAACAAAAAGTGTCTTAGAAAATTTAAATCAATATATTGTTTTCTGTAAGTGAGTAAACAAGATAATTTTCACATAATTTAGAAAGAAAAATTCTAGGCTACAAGCTCCATGTCTCAAAAGTCCCAGGAACCAATGTTCTTTATGTGTTTTATGGCCTTATTCACGTGATTTAACATTTTTAGTTTTTCACTAACCACGCATAAACATTTTTTTTCTCAAAAACACAATCATGTACATACATGCTGCTCGCATATTATTATAGCCCAGTTTGTGCTGATTACAGTGATATTAGACTTTTAGATGTTTATAAGCAACTGAAAAAAGCACACATGACCAAACTTCTCCAGGCCCCAAACATACCCTTAGACCTCAGAGGGTTGACTGGCTTGCAGTGGCAATAACTAAAAAAAGTCTGGTACTAATATGAAAAACAAAGCATGCTACAAGATATTTTCTATCCATCTACAAGATGGAGGAAAACGTCAAACTAGCTTCTGGCTCACTGTTGAAAAATGGCACTCATGCGGGTGACTTCTGGGAAAGATCTAAGACTTATGATTAACAATATATATATATATATATATATAGATTTACTCTCTATTTGTCACCAATTATAGGTCTTTGCTTGTCAATGCAGAAGGATTAAGAAGTGCACTGAGCTACTTTATAAACGAGTCAGTCTCTATGAAATAGGATTGAAGCCCCTGGGCTGAAAGGAATGGTTTAACTACAAGCTCCAGTAGTTTCAAATTGGCAATAAAATTATGAAGCTGCCTATGGTCTCCCGGAGATGTGTTTTTACAGTATTCTGGGAACAAAAGTAGTTTTGAAAGGTCCTCTGGAATGCCTGAAGGGCCACCAGTGCAGTTTGGGAGTTATGTGGCCCTCAAGGCCATGCCAATAAGATACACTCACATATACGGCTGGGCTAAAGTTGCCTTGTGAAATAGGTTTTTTTGCACTTACTAAGAACACACTGCACTGCAAAGGGGTAGAGAATGGAGGGAGGTACCCGGTCCCAAAACCTTTTTTTAAATGTAACATTTGGTTGCAAAAACTCCTTATCAACATTTATTTAGCTTGTCTGTTAGGTATAATGATTAATTATATAAGGTTTTATCAAAATTTTGTGATTTGTGACAGCTTTGGTAGCATATATACAATTATACAATTACAATTATATGTGCAAAAAATCTATGTTTAAAATAAATTGTCTGACACATATGAGGATTCCCCATGAATGTATAATATCTGTGACAGCATTGGTACCATCAGTAAGAATGTATTGAAAATTACAAACTAATTATTAATATTTACCCATGAGTGCCATAATTTTGCGTATAAACAAAAGTGTTTATACATCTATTGTTGTTCTGGAATTTACAGACATATTTCAAAACTTCTTTCTAAGGAAAATCTAACATTTAAAATATACTATATATATATATATATATATATATATATATATATATATATATATATATATATATATATATATATATATATATACACACACTTTGTAGGTGCAAAAAATTATTATAAATAAAATTGTTTTTAAAATAATTAAATGTAAAAATTAGACATTAGGAAATGTGAAAATAATATTTAGAAATATTTTTTAAAAACTATTAATGCAAATAAAAAATAAAGTGTAATTAAATTATATTCAATATATTTAAATTATACTTACGCTTTCTTCATAATAGTTAAAAAATATTTTAAATGTAAATTTGTATTTTGTTTTATATTTTATTATTTTGTGTTTAAAAAAAATAATGTTGAAAAAAAAAAATCTTAGCAAGCAGAAAACATCCTTATTGTTGAGTCCTGAAATTACAGTATATAATATTTAAATGTGATTAAAAAGGATTATTTTACCTAATATTAGCATTCCAATTGTTCATTTGGGTTAGAATACTGTTAAAAAGCAGGTAAATGAAAGTGAGAGAAAGAGAGAAGGTATCAGCATAATCAGCAGCCCTCCACATATGACAGGAACAGGTTGGCAGCATACAGTTTGGGTTCAGCTTACCATAATTCTCATCTCGGTCTGTGGTGGGAGGGGGAGCAGTGTGGAAACAGGGTGACATATGCTGCCCCACAACATGTTCTGGCAGCCTGATGCTCTGTACACATTTGTAAACTGTGAGAAGGGGAGCAGGTGAAACTACAGCAGTCTGTCTCTTCTGTCACTCAGCAGGGTTTATATTACGCTCTCTGGAAGTGTTACTGAGACTGTCCATGCCAGCGTTTATTCTGAACGTGATGTCTCTATAATAACTGACCTGTGCTAAAAACAGATGGCTGCAGCAGGGTTTTCTATAACTGTGAAATTCCTGCTCATCATAAAAGCACTTTTGCATTTTTACAACTGTGTACAATTAAACTACACAGAATTCTTTCCACTTTTCCACTTAGTATTCACATCAACACGCACAGATTCTAGCAACTTTACAGAAAGACAGAAAGTCTCCTGAGCCCAACACTCAGAACACAGACTGTCAGATATTCTAAAACATAACACATTATTTAAAAACAAAGAAAAGCCTTTGAGATTACACAAACAATATTCCACATCCATATTTAAGACTTTGTATGCCTGCAAATGGATATTCGTGGGTGTGTTTGTGTGTGTGAATATTAAAGGAATAGTTCACCTAAAAATGAAAGTTACTCTAAGCCATTGTTCACTCGCCCTCATGTTCCATTCCTGTGACTTACTTCTGGGACATATATTTAATACTTTCAGTGTATTGAAAATCTAGTTCAGATTTTGTCATCTTGTATGTCATGTGATGGTGATTAATGGCAAGTTCCAAAATGGCATGCAAATCCATGAATGTTGAGATAATGAGAAAAAAAAAAACAGGCATCTGAAAGTTACGACTGGCAACTGGCCCTTTTGAAAAAACCTGCCCTCCTTAGTAGCTGTTGCTATGTCCGACTAGCCATGCCACTTTCACACTACACTCCATATTCTCACGCAGTGAAAAAGAAATCACAGAGCAAAGAGAAAACTGACAATGTGCCAACAGACAAGACAGAGCTGGATACTTATAGTATGAAACAAAGTACACGTCATTTTTCAAGTTTAAGTCCACCAAAGTTAATCTACTCTCCGGTCTGATTTGTTTGTCAGACAAAATGGTGCATTCGGCATTATGATTGGTCAGATCGACTGTCAATCAAGC
Organism: Carassius carassius; assembly: GCF_963082965.1. Taxonomy (NCBI): domain Eukaryota; kingdom Metazoa; phylum Chordata; class Actinopteri; order Cypriniformes; family Cyprinidae; genus Carassius; species Carassius carassius. Next base: position 8,317,487 of record NC_081790.1, read on the forward strand.
TCTTTGTGAAGGGTCAATTAGCTGGGAAACTGGATGGTGCAGGCTAATAGGTCTTTTACACAGCACAAGCTGATTGGCTTGTGTTGATTCTGCAGCCAGTGAACTTGCTCGCTCAACAATAGACTGGCTGCTATTAAAGATCATACGAAACCCTCCACCTCCACCAGCACCACCTGTCTAGATCTGCTATCTGTACATTTATGAATGCCTATCTTTTACATGCTCACAGCAGCATGTCTGTGTATCTATTGACAGTAGCAAGTCCATACTTGTTCTGCAGCAGCGTACGTAGCCTAGACCATAATGCTGCATCAGAAGCCTGTCCAAAATCAGTTTTAGAATGTACTGTAGTTTCAAATGTAAACTTGGCCTGTGATCTAATTAGATTATAGAGTAGTAGATGCAGCCATTGAAAACTCGAAACAGTGTAGACATCTAAATTTGACCTTTTTTTGCCATTTGGAATTATAATTGACCAGTTTTCTGGGAAATAGTTGATGTGATTTAGCCTCACATCTTATTTTATATTTGATTTACAAAAGAAAGAAAATCATAAGGGTTTGGAATGATGTGGGGCTGAAGAAAGGAAAAAGTTGCCATTCTTTGCAGAAAATATTCCATTAAATGATTTCTAATAGGAACTCACATGGTATAGTACGTCGGTCCATCCTTCCATGGTGATGCACTGGAAGACTGTGAGGATGGCGAAGAGGATGTTATCGAAATTGGTGATGCCGAAGTTGGGTCCTGTCCAGTACTCCCTACATATTGTTCCATTGGGACACACTCTTGAAGGACGTTCTACTCCACATGGGTAATCACCAACTTTTTCTCCTGCACACACAAACAGAAAACAAACCTTTGTGAATTAAATGACAGGCCTGTTAATCATTAATAATCATTACACATTTGAAAGGTAAATTAATGCAACCACTCTCTCCAAACTGGCCAGACACACACACACTCTCTCTCTCTCTCTCTTTCTCTCTGAGGCATATCACCTGCTGATGTTGCTGATTGAGGGGTGAAGCAGGCAGCAGCTGAGCACATGTTAGTAGCTCAGCTTCTTATTGGAAACCTCATTACCGAGACAAGCTAATTACATGCACTGTGTTGAACTAAAATAGCTCTCATGCACATATCACATTAACAACCTGTCAAGATCCCTCACACCATGGACACAGAAGTATAGTACATAAATACACAAACATGTGCATACACACAAACAGCCTCCAGCTGGAATAGCAGAGCTTATGTCCTCATCTTCGAGAGCCGTGCTGTGCGGATACAATAGAACAACATTTGCTCTCCAAGCTCTTTCAAGAAACGACTTCTCTCTTTTTACCTCCTTCTGTGTCACAAAAGACCTTTAAAAATCACTCAGTGATTCAGGAGTAAGTGTGCAACACACGCCTGCAGGATAAATCATGAAAACATCTGCTTTACAATGGCAATCAATGATATTCTGCTGCAGGATTTTTATTTTAAGAAATGTGATTGCTTCTATCAATCATGTGGTACACTAGGATGTACCAAAATCAGATGCTAATTGGAATTAGGGGTGGGAATCAACAGGGACCTGGTGATATATTATACTGTATCTGGGTCATGATATGGGCATTAATACAAAAAATAGTGTAGATTAGCAGGGATTTTAAACCCTCAAATATGATGATCCCCTTGCAAAGGACCCCCATCCTAAAATATGAAGGGCAGGGTTTGCTCTGTTTGGGTAAAATCCCCTCACATCTATCTACTTTCACACCAGAACACAATGCATTGCTAATAAACATTTACAATTAATTAATTTTAAGGAGAAAAACATAGATGAAGAAAGAAAAAATCTTTGCTCTGCAAAAATCTTCCGGATATGTCTCTGTTTAACAATTGTTGAAATATATATTTTGTATTCATATTTTCATTAAAACAGGTTTTGTCTTGCAAAGGCTTTATTGTGTAAATGGAGCCTTCACTTTTAGTTAATATCTTGTGATACCAATGCGGGTTTCTTTCTGCTAGAATGTCTTTATTATCTTCAATATAAACTGATAAGGAGTCGCTTTCCTTGGACTCTCTAAATTCGTTATTTAATGTGTGCTACAAAGGGCCGTTTTGAGATTGTGTGCTTTGAAATGTCTCTGACTGCAGTGGCTGTGAGACTTATTTCCTTGGTGCTCTCAAAGAAGCCTTTTTTGCTTCCACAACAGGAACTAACCTGTATCTATTTTAAAGCAGGTGAAGTGGAATTTGCCCATGTAGAACTCAACGCCAATGATGGCAAACATAACAATGGCAAAGAAGAGCAACAGTCCAATCTGAAGAAGGGGAACCATGGCCTTCATAATGGACTTTAATACTACTTGAAGACCTAAAAAAGAGAGAAACATTACATTTAGTTAAATTAATCATGGTTAGACACTGTTAAATTGAAGTGTATTGTACTGCCAGACACTTACTTGGGATTCCAGACACCAGTTTGAGGGGTCTTAGCACTCTGACGGCCCGCAACGTTCTTAAATCAAACTGTGAACCCAGTGTGGTTAAAATCCTGTCACAAATACACAAACATGCAATATATAATTTAATATTCATTATATTTAATAGACAATGTTTTTATGTGATAATAATAATTGTTCAAATTGTTTAATAATATTGAATAACATATTTTGAAATCATTTATTCATTATTTCATGTATTCAGCATTTCACGCCCTCAAAACGCAAGCAAAATAAAATATCACAGGTGTCACTTTATACATTTACTTCTCTTTTTCAAAACGAACAAGCGCAAAGTGTCTCTAAGTCTAATACCACACTGTATCAAATGGCTGGATCGCCCTTTAGGTCAGTGACTCGTGTAAGGTAGCCATCAGAAGAAACCGGACTGTCAGCTTTCTGTGTTGTGTGTGTTTATGTTCTGGGAAATCAGCATACCCTAATCTAATCTAATCCCATCACCACAGTGACACCGCCAAGATGACAGCCATTAGATGTTGCCAAGGAAATCTAGCTGGCTGGCGTAGCGCACATGAGCCCGTGTGTCCTCAGGAGCACTGGAGTGGAACCAGCCGCACACTGCATGTGTGCAAAAGATCTTCCCATTAAATCACAATCATCAGCTCGCAGCAGGCAAACTGAGAAGCCTTATATAAAAGTTACAGTTCTTATGTTTGGCAGAGGGGCATCTTTCTTCACTGACATGTGATCTGATTTGCTCATAAGATGAGAGAGAATAAGAGGATGAGAGACTGAAAGAAAGATGGATGTATGTGAAGAGGGAAGAGAGGCTAGCAGCAGGGTTGGGGTGGAGGAATCATGCAGAGTACTGTGAGGCTGAGCAGACATGCCCCATTAAATATGATAGAGCTGCCGCAACACCCCCGCAATCTATCTAACTCACTACCCAAAGAGAGAGGAGGAGGAAAGTTAGACAAGGAGGAAGAGTTAGCAAAGTTTTTAGCATTCTTTTTTAATAAAGCTGACCTTTATTAAACCAAACCGAGATCCTGTGTGTCGACAACAGCGCCCTCTGTTGGAGCCGTGCAGTCTGAGCTGCACACCTCACAGGCATACAGTACATGCTAGGGACCATCAAGACAATGCTCAGAGAAAATCAAATAAACTGTGACATAGCGAATGTTAATTCTTGCATCATAATCAGCACAGTCACAGTGAATATTTTCACTGCTTCTGAATAAAAATAACTTTGTATTGAAAGTTTGTATTAAAAAGAATTTTAATACAAAATTCTATTCTGTTCTACCTAAAAATGTTCAAAACAATAAAACTGAATTTATTATGTGACATTTAATGAAAAATAAATATATATAATAAACATATTCTCTTAAAATATAACCTGTATAACAAATATGAGTAATATATAGGATCTACTTGTGTATACACTGCAAAAAAAAGCGTACTTTTAGAAGTTGTGAATAAATCAAAGATTATTGGACAACATTTTATATATATATATATATATATATATATATATATATATATATATATATATATATATATATATATATATATATATAAGTACAGGTTGTTTCATTCTTAAATTACTCCATTTGGCCGGCACCAGTCTTAGATATTTGGTTACATCCTTAATAGAAATAATCTCTATTTAAACATGTAACATTATTATTATTATTAAGCATCATTAAAAAAATCTAAAATAATAATAATAATAATAATAAAATAATACAAATAATATTTACAAATACATATTATTGAACATAATCTTTACATTTTATAATACTTAACAACAACAACAATAATAATAATAATCGTTAGAAGTCATATTTTGCTGTGAAAATTGAAAATTATTATTTATCTTATATAATATTACATAATTTTATATATTTTATATATTTTATGTATTTTATATATTATTTTTATTTTACAATTAATGTTAACATAATAACATAATAAAATCATTATTGAAAAATGGAATATAAAATAATATAATAATATTTAGATTATATATAAAACACTTTCAGTCTTTTTAAATCATGTTTAATTCAATGTGTTACTTGTCTTGTAATTTTTGTAGTTTGTAGAGACTAGCAGAAAAAGAGCTTTATTATTTTGAATGTAGCAGGGTAGCTGGCAGCAAAAAGGAGAGATTTTTAATATCCCGCTTATCGATGTCAGAATATATCTCTACACGAGGGCACCAAGCTCAGGCACAGGAAATATGGCTGGGAGCGATATCTGCAATTGGTCAAAGAGAAACACCTTCACATAAAGACAAAACACAATAACACATATACAAACAAAAATAGATGCAGGAAAATCCTGCTTTACAATATCAAGCTGTCATGACAAAAATTGGCAATCAACTCCTGCTTTGCATTATCACAAGCTAAAATTGAAATGAGTTACCGTCAAATTTAGCCCTGCACATAATCATTATGGAGACAATAAAAGTCAGAATGAGCATATACAATATGGCTGTTTTAACAAAAGATTGCAGTCAGATGATGAACCCCAAAAAAAGCTGTTAGGGGTTGATTGTTTATGAAAACCATCTCTGAGCTGAAACGGTGACTGCAGTTCATAACTAATGCACACTTGCGATTGACAGCTGTTGATTTGTGGCTCTCGACTGAATGAGCCGCCAAAGTCACGCTGCACTCGCCAGCTCTACAAACTGTAAGACAGGATGAAAAGAAGAAGCGGGAGAGACAGCGGCGGTGAGGGAGAGCGAGAGAGAGACTTTCACCCTCAGCAGGGAGCTGTGATGTAATTACTGTTGCACAGTGCTGGAATTGGGTTTTTCACACATCTCAGAAAGAGACTTATCCCTCTCAGATGATCATCCAGTGTCAGAGGAGAGCTGTCAGTCAGCCTCGGGCACACAGTGACCTCACAACCTCAACAGAGCAATCAGATCTTCAGACTAGAGAACAACCTGAGCAGAATCCGAAGGGAAATGTATCAGGAAGGTGTTACAAGCAGAAGACTTGTCAGCAAATTATGATTTTATGAGCCGAACACCTTCACAAGAGTCACGACGACCTGTTGTAAAGGCACAAATTAGATCTCTTTAATGTCTTTAATGTGTCAATTGTTTCTTTAAGAGAGCAATACGTTTAAATGGAGAGTTATGAAAAAGAACTGTCACCATAAGTCACCACTAACCCAGATATAGCAGACTTTGAATTAGAATTTTTATTTCAGAAATGTTTTAATCCATTTCAACTAGAATGTCCCTTGTTATTTTATTCAAGTGAACGTTCCCGGTTACTTAGCTGCAACCTTGTTCCCTGAGAAAGCGGAACGAGATGCTGCGCTGCTCAGCGCATTGGGAGACGTCTTATTCGTGACCAGCTGTGAATAATGTGTGTAACACGTCGATAGAATTGACCCGGTGGTGATATAGCCTCGGTTGATGACGCCATCGGAGCGCGCGCCCGCAACCCGGGGCTATAAATAGATACGCCAAAGGTGCATCAACAGGATATTTTGTCTGAAGAGCAATCCTGTGACATATTCAGTACGGCAAAGCAGCGCAGCATCTCGTTCCGCTTTCTCAGGGAACAAGGTTATAGCTAAGTAACCGGGAACGTTCCCTTTCGAAAGCTTCAGTCGATGCTGCGCTGCTCAGCGCATTGGGAATGAGAATACCCATGCCGCCATACTTGAAAAATGTCTGGACCCCTAAGGTTGTGCAGGTGTGCTATCAAACCACAAGAAGGCCTCAGACATTAGCTTGTGATGTTGACTCAATGACATGAGAGCCCATCAGGGAGGCATCTGTCTTTAGCAATCTGCGACGACACGGTGCCCCTAGAGTGGGACCCAAGGCAAGGAACCGGGGTCTGATCCACAGAGATAGTGTACGAAGCCCGCGGCGCGTCACTTTTATTCGCCTTCGAGGATTGGCTCTTGGATGAAATCCTCTGGTTTATAGCCACAACTGAAACTGTCTCATGTGCAACAGCCCCAAAGGAATCACCGTGGATGCTGAAGCCATGAAGCCTAACATCTTTTGATACTGACGAACAGTGTGATCTTGGCCTAGCCTGACCTTGCTCATGGTCTGCCAAATGGTCTCGATCCGAGCGGGAAACAGTTGTGCCCGCATCGTGATCGAATCCCAAACGATCCCGAGAGAAGTCATTCTCTGGGACGGACAGAGAACACTTTTCTCGGTGTTGAGTCTCAACCCCAGAGAAACTAGATGAGCTAACACGATGTCTCTGTGTTGTAGCGCCATCTCCTGCGATTGTGCTAGTATTAGCCAATCGTTGATGTAATTCAAAATGTGATTGAGTCGTAATGGAGCCAGTGCTGCATCCATGCATTTTGTGTACGTGCGGGGTGATAAGGCTAGGCCAAATGGAAGAACCCGAAATTGGTATGCTTCGCCCTCGAAAGCGAACCTCAGGAATTTCCTGTGTTGTGGCAAAATTTCTATATGAAAATATGCATCCTTCAGATAGATTGTGATGAACCAATCGCGATGCCGAATTTGCGACACAACCGTCTTGACGGTTAACATCTTGAACGTGAGTGCTTTGACTGTACGGTTCAAGCCTCGAAGATCCAAGATTGGACGCAGTCCCCCACCCTTTTTGGGAACCAGGAAGTATCTGCTGTAATAGCCCGACTCTCTCCTTGGAAGAGGAACATGTTCTATGGCCTCTTTGCCCAGAAGAGTTTGTAGCTCCTGAGACAGTACCTGCATCAGCTCCGGCTTCACGGAAGTGGAGACCACGCCGTTGAAACGTGGAGGGATAAATAAATGACAAATAAATTGGATCCTGTATCCTATCCGTACTGTGCTCAGCACCCATGCAGAAATGCCCGGCAGAAGTTTCCCCGCTGCCAGACTCTCTGAGAGTGGTACCAATTTTAATACTTCCTTTTGAGGGGATGTTAGATGTTCCATGTCCTGAATGACGGCAGGAAACACTGGAACATCTAATACCTCGCTGGAAACCGCCTCCCCCCGAATCACACAAAGTGGCGGGGATGGAGGAGTTTTGTGAGGGTAACGGGGCGGGGCGAAAAGCTCTCGAGCGCGCACCATCCCGTGAGGGACTACCCCCACCAGCAAGGGCGCCAGAGCGTCAGGACTTCCTCTTCTTATCAAGGACAGTCCTGATGTCTGGCCTGGGAGGTTGCTGAGCACGGCGAACCCGTCCCCAATCCCTACGAGGGGGAGCATGGTTCGCCACACTCTGCTTCTTAACCTCCCTGGCTTTTGAAGGACCGGGGCGAGGCTGGGTGGCTGACGGCCCCTCCCTTTGAGTGCGGCAAGGAAGGAACTGAACGAACGCTTCTTCATTTTTCTTCACCTCATTAAATCTGTTGACAACCGTATTAACCGAGTCGCAAAACAGGCCCGATGGAGAAATAGGAGAGTCTAAAAGGAACAAACGTTCCCTCTCCTAATGCCCGTCAGATTAAGCCACAGATGCCTCTCCGTGCTGACTAAAGGAGAGATAAATCTGTAGCCCGACGAAGCTCAGCGGACGCTCCCTCGTCGATTGTACCGCCCACACTCAAGTCCTTCAACAGGTCAGCCTGGTACGCCTGTAACACTGCCATAGTGTGCAGCGCAGCACCAGCTTGACCTGCAGCTTGGTAAGCCTTACCCACTAGCGATGATGTTATTTTACAAGGCTTAGTGGGGAGAGTAAGTTTCGTAACCAAGGATGCAGACTTGGGCGAGAGATAGCTCGCAAGCGTCTCTTCAACCCGTGGCATCTTCGAATACCCCCGCGACTTTGCATCCACGATAGTTGAAAAAGTCAACGTTGATGGCAAAAAGACGCGGGAAGTATACGTTTGCTCCATGACTTTGATATCTCATCATGGAGGTCCTCGAAAAAGGGGAGAGACTGATGTTGTGGTCTCTCTCTCCTACCACCCGACAGAAACCTATCCTCTAGCTTACTACGTTTGGGGGTCTCTTGTTCGCGTGGCCAGTCAAGCTGCAATCTGTCCACCGCGCAAGTAACCACCTCGAGCAGTTCCTCGACCGATTTCCTCTCGCAAGAGGAACGCTCAGAGGCGGGCTGCTCATGGCCCAAAGACCCAAGAGATATATCATCCTCCTCTTGAACCGAAGAAGCACCAGAGCGCGCTTCGAGATCACGAGAGAGGATGCGTGGATCTGGTGACACCACAAGCGAAAGGGACGAGCCCGTCGCTCGTTCGTCACGCAAATCAGCACGAGAGCCCTCCGATGAAAAGGTGGGTGCAGTCTGAAAATAGTTCAGACGAGCACGAAGCATCTTCACTGAGAGCAGTTCACAATGCTCGCACTCGCCTGTCTCTAAAGCCAGAACTGCGTGCTCTTCCCCCAAACAAACAAAACAGTAAACATGTGTATCCAGCTCATACATAGGACGAGAGCATGGAGGAACACAACACTTACTATTTCTTTGACTCATCCTACAAAGATCTGTAGCCGACGAGAAGAATCTTCCTGACGCACACATGCACAGAATGATCTGAAGACCTGTCTGATGCACCTGTGGCGTATCTATTTATAGCCCCGGGTTGCGGGCGCCCGCTCCGATGACGTCATCAACCGAGGCTATATCACCACCGGGTCAATTCTATCCACGTGTTACACACATTATTCACAGCTGGTCATGAATAAGATGTTTCCCAATGCGCTGAGCAGCGCAGCATCGACTGAAGCTTTCGAAAGGGAACTGAACCTCTGATGTGTGTTTCATGATCTGAGTTTCACATTTCATGCATGTATATTTCCTGGCTTTACGAATGTTGCACTCAGACAATAGCTTTCTTTCTAAAGCCGTACTCAAGCTGCAGTTAAGTTAAAACCCTTGTTTTGGAGGAATGATTGCCTACTGCCTGGGATGCATCTGGATGCATTAGCATTTAAAATGTGGTGAAGTGTGTTTCTGACTTCTACTGAACATGGTTTCAGTGATTGAAGCACAAAGATTTTTGGATCCTTTTTTATAACTGTATCCAGTATACTCAGTTATTGACCACATCACCCCAAAATAGATCTCAAGCGTAAACAGAGCCCTAAAGTTTCAGAATATTCATTTAACAGATATTTTTATATCATCTTCCAAAAAAAAAAAAAACTATCTGTATTGTTTACATTAATTTAATATCACTCAACCAATTTTGTACACTTTTGGAGTCAGGAAGAAAGGTTTGGAGTCTCTTATGCATTTATTTGATTAAAAAAAATAGTCTAAAAATTTTTATTTTAATTAAATTTTTTTCATGGAAACTCAAACATTTTTAAGGATTCTTTAATGAATCTTGTAGATTCACTCTTTCCTATTACTTTTGATCAATTAAATCATCCTTGCTGAATGAAAGGATTAGTTTCTTTTAAAAGAAGAACAAATCTTACTTTCGAATGATAGTTATGAAAATAAAGTTTCTATTTCTCCTACAGATTAAAAAAAAAAGAACAGACCAGACTTTCTAGTTGATATTTAAAGGGATATTTTACCCAAAAATGGAAATTCATGTCTTACCCTCATATCATTTCAAACCTGTAAGACCTTCATTCATCTTCAGAACACAAATTAAGATATTCTTGATGAAATTCGAGAGCTTTCTGATCCTCCATAGACAGCAACGCAGCTACCATATTCAAGGCCCAGAAAGGTAGTAAGGACATCATTAAAATAGTACATGTGACATCAGTGCTTCAACCTTAATTAACCTTAAAAGCTACGAGAATTCCCTTTGTGCGGAAAGAAAAAACAAAAATAACGACTTTATTCAACAATTTTTTCGCTTCCGTGTCAGTCTTTGATGGCGTACATTAGAGTACTCATACACAATTGTGCAATACTGCTGATGGAGCAGGCGTTCTTGGCGTATTTGGAAAAATATCCTAATTTGTGTTCCAAAAAATGAATAAAGGTCCTTGACATGAGGGTCAGTAATTAATGACAGAAATTTCATTTATGGGTGAACTATCCCTTTAAAGCTAGGATAACTGAGAAACATGCTTGAAAAGTCATTATTTTTGTGACCCTGTTTGTTTATGCACTTCAGTTTTAAAAAGAATATAATAAATGAGCTATGAAACCTTTGAGCAATAAAATGCTTCGCTGGAGATGGCAAAAAAGAAGGGGTATGAAACCTAATCTCTATAATTCAATGTCCTGCTCAAGTTTGAGAAAGATTAAAAGTTGTTTTTTGAAGAATTTCAACCCCAATTGATTTCGCTAATGTAGAAAAATGAGTGTAGCCACACAACCCTTCTGCTATCAATTAGTCATAGATCATTTCCCCAGTCAGTGTTGGCGTCTGCCATGTCTCTCTGTATTAGGCTGCTCACTACACTTTCACCTTCCTTAGCTCACATTAAGATGTCACTGCATCATGCTCAAAATAGAAGAGGTCAAAGGTCACAGCATTAGACATTTGATGTGGAAATGTCTGGAGGCACATGACCAACAAGGACGGGCATATCAGGGTGTCAAACAGGGTATTCATTGCCATGGTGGGGAGCGCTAATGAAGTCATCCTGCCTGCCACGAGGCACCAGCATCATACAGAGAGCTTTAATGATATGCAGTTAACTGGCACACACACTTACACACAAACATACACTGAAGCAGAAGCCTGTCACATTGCAACAATTACACTCGTATAGAGATACACTCTATCCACTCGAATGTGACATGCTCAAACACACACGGTCCTACGCACATGCCCACACACATTAAAAGCATGAATACAATTAAAAAAATATGCTTGACAAGTGACATACAAGTACAAATATATTTAAATTTTACTTAAACTTTTGTAATTTGGTTATTTGCCTCTTTTTTGGGGTTATGCCATTTTTATTTATTTTGTAATAATTCTGTTTAACATTAACATTTTTATTTCAGCTTAACTCTAGCAATCCAACTAAAATTTATTTTATTTTAGCTAGTAACCAAAGAAAATTACTTTCAAATCTTTTAGGTTTATTTATTTGGTTTATTTATTTATTTATACCTAATATTTTATTTCATTTTATTTTATTTTAGCTTTAACAAAAACAACACTAACTTAAAAGTTGATAAAGTCTCTTAATCCACCTGTCATTGATAAAATATAATTTCTGACTATTTGGAATGACAATTACAGAATTACTTTTCCTTTAAAAACAATACTTTCATCCTTCAGTGATGGCTGACAGAAGTGTTGGAATATGTGTTTTTTTCCTTTGAGGCCTCTTAAGCTGTTGTTTGCTTCCAATGTAGCAAAAACCGTCAAAACAGTAAGCCACAGCAATGTTTCTCTGGAGTTGTGTTTCTGGCACTTCAGCAGTGACTGCTACAAAAACCTCCCATGTGCACTGAATCGTCATGATTAAAACAGCAAACTAAGAGTGCATAACGTGTTCATTCCCTCCCGTTATTCTACTCATCTTCCATTTCTGTTAAAATGGCTTTAATTAATGCGCGTCCTTTAATGTGTCCCCTGAAAAAATAGACTCATCTCTGTATCCCCCTCCACCTTTCTTTCCTCTTTCCATCCATTAGTCACATCCAGCTTGCATGAACGGTAACAAAAGGAGACAAAAATGGCTGCCAAGACTGGAATAATCTGGACACAGAGGACACAGGAATGTCATACATCAGGCAATGACCATAACCAGGTCTCATGCATCAGCCAGACCATTCCACTGGTGAAAAATGAAGTGTTTGGATGCAAAGAAACATCAAACATCAACATTTTAAACTGGTTACACAATCATGACAAGAGATGCATCGGCCAATAATTGCTATCAGCAGGTCATTAGGGAAGATTATATCCTTTCTGTGAAAAGGATGTGGAAAAACGCACTCATGAATTCAGTTCACGTGAGTTAAGAATGTTCATGTGAGTAATGGGTTCTCTTACGAGAGTTCTCTCGTACTGCGTCTTAGCTAAGACGCTACGGAAAAGTTTCTTTTCACGAAACACTGAAGCAAAAAATTATCCTTAATTTTGAATTATTGTAAATAATGCCCTCACTACGAGCTACTGTCGATGGTGACTCTGAGGACTCGCCTGGCATTCTTCTCCGAGCCTGCATTCCCCGCTGCGACGCAGCACTGTAAAAAGCGCCGCTCCCAGCGAATTCCGGAACCGTGTCCAGCTCAACCGAGCTCGCCGGTTCTCCCTGCTTCACCGGCCTCCCCTGCATCGCTTCCCGATGGTCAGCGCCCGCTGTCTGCTGCCGCGTCTTCCGAGGAAGTGGAACTCAGGGCCACGTCGGGGGAAGAGGACACGTGCTCTCTGCTAGCTTCGGGCAGTGAGGGTTGGGCGAGCTCCGGGGATCTCGCGCCTTCTGCTCAGAAGCCCAGCAGACGGGCTGATATCGAGAAGGAGCTGATGCGAGTGCTCACGCTGGCCGCGGCGAGCCTCGGTCTCGAGTGGTCTGCTTCAGCGCCCCCCTCTCGTTCCCGGGTGGATGGTAGCTTTCTTCCAGATGAGCGTACTTCTCCTAGCTCAAAGCCCGCCCCGTTTCTTCCTGAGCTTCATGAAGAAGTGGCGAAAGCTTGGAACGCTCCATACTCGGCACGAACTCGTTCGTCTGTTTCGCCAGCATTCTCCACACTGGATGATGCTAAAAACAGAGGCTACCAGTCACTTCCGCCGGTGGAACAGGCTATAGCGACGCACCTTTGCCCGCCCTCTGCTGGACGGCGGACGAAAGCGGCGTTGCCATCGAAAGCCTGCCGCATGACGTCATCTCTGCTCGCGCGGATCTTCTCTGCTGCTGGGCAGGCTGCGTCTGCGTTACACACCATGGCCACGCTGCAGATTTTCCAGGGTGATCTCCTCCGTAAGCTGGATGAGATGGGACCTGAAGCTATCTGTCTCGCGGATTTGAGGAGTGCTTCGGATCTCTCTCTCCGTACTACTAAGTCCGCTGCACAGGCCATGGGACGGGTTATGGCTTCCGCTACTGTGGCTGAGAGACATCTATGGCTGACGCTATCAGACATGGCAGAGTCTGAGCGCGCTGCGTTCCTCGACGCCCCGCTGACTCCCGCTGGCCTCTTCGGATCGTCTGTCAACCAGTTTGTTGAGAGATTCGTCAGAAAGCGTTGCAAGCTTTCAAGCACTTCTTGCCGAAGCGCTCCGGATCTGCAGCGAGTCGTGCTAGACCGACCCCGCAAAGCTCTCAGCCACGCCCCCCGCCTCCTGCTGCTTCATCGCAACAGCGTCAGCAACGCAGCTCGAGACCCCGTTCTCGCTCTACCAGCCGTCGCCCCACGCCGCGGGAAACACGGCAGAGGATTACAGTGAGGCCGGAAGCCCCGAAGTCATCCTAGCACTTCTAGGAAAGCGCCGGTGTACGAGTTCCGCTGTGGCCGAGCTCTCACCCAAGCGCGCCACTGTTTCAGTTCCAGGAATTGTGACTGTCTCAGTGTTTTCTGCAACGTGCAAGCCTGCACAGTTGCCCGCTTACCTGCACACAAAAGCCGTTATCACGGCTACCCAGATATTTCCCGAAAAGAGTGTAATTTCTGGTGTCCCGGCCACGGCCGATGGTGCTATAAATGTAGTGACGATGCCCACTGCTCAGTGCCCATCTCCGCATATAAGCACCGCTCTTCACACAGGGCTCGCGCCCAGATCGATCTGTACAGGTTGGCAGAACGCCTCCTGGTTTGGGCTCAGCGCAACTTGCGCTCGCTGAGAGCAGTTCATGTGCCTGGGCTACAGAATCTGGGTCCAGACAGACTGTCCAGAAACAACATTCCCACGGACGAATGGTCTCTACACCCACAGACGGTCCAGCTGTTGTGGGAGAGATTTGGCAGGGCGGAAGTGGACCTCTTCGCGTCCCACGAAAACGCTCACTGCCCCGCGTTCTTTTCCAAGAACGAAAGCGCGCTGTCACAGAGGTGGCCGTGCTGCCCGCTCTATGCTTTCCCCCCCGTCTCCCTCCTTCCGCAGTTGATAGAACGGGTGAGGGAAATGAGATGCTCAGTGCTGCTTGTAGCATCACTTTGGAAGAACCAACCATGGTTTCCAGATTTGATGCAGTTAGCAGACATTGCCCCGTGGCCAGTGCCGTTGAGGAGGGACCTCCTCTCGCAGGCCAGGGGCTCGATTTGGCACCCTCAACCGGAGTTGTGGTCCCTCCATGTGTGGGCGCTCAACGGTTACCCACTGATCTCTCAGTGGGAGCGCTAAATACCATCACTCAGGCTAGAGCTCCGTCGAGTCGACGGCTGTATGCCTCGAAGTGGTCAGTATTCTCCAGCTGGTGCACAGTTCGGGGACGTTCACCCCTTGGTTGTGAGGTGACGGAGGTTCTCTCTTTCCTACAGGAGCTGTTGGATAAGGGCAGAGCCCCCTCCACGCTCAAAGTTTATGTGGCGGCTATCGCAGCTTTTTCTGAGACAACGCTCGGTCAGTCAATAGGAAGGAACGATTTGGTCATCCGCTTCCTTAGAGGAGCTAGGAGGCTGAATCATCCCAGACCTCCGTCAGTCCCCGTATGGGACCTCTCGACGGTTTTGGAGGCCATGAAAGGTTCCCCTTTCGAGCCTATCTGAACGATTAGCCTCAAACATCTGTCATTCAAGACGGTGTTCTTGTTGGCTCTCGCTTCAGTGAAGCGTGTGGGTGACCTGCACGCGCTCTTGGTGAGCCCGACATGCTTGGAGTTTGGGCCTAATGACTCAAGGGTCATACTCAAACCTAGGCACGGTTATGTGCCGAAATCCCTCAACACGCCATTTCGGGCTCAGGTTATTTCCCTGTCTGCCCTGTCGGTGTCAGGAGAGGATGGAGACTCGAGTCTTCTTTGCCCCGTTAGGGCTTTAAGAGCTTATGTGTCTCGCTCTGCTGTCTTCAGACAGACTGAGCAGCTGTTTGTCTCGTTCAGTGGACGTTCCAAGGGAATGGCTGTTTCAAGACAGAGCCTATCCAGATGGATAGTTAACGCCATAGCGTTAGCTTACGCTTCCAGGGGCCTTCAGTGCCCACTGGGCGTCAGAGCACACTCCACAAGAGGCGTCGCCTCGTCGTGGGCGTGGTCTAGTGGGATCTCCTTACAGGATATATGTATGGCGGCAGGATGGGCCTCGCCGTCTACATTTATCAGGTTCTATAACCTGGAGGTTCCCGCCCTGCAAGCAAAGCTGCTGTCGGTATAGTTGAATCAGGGTCCTGATTGGAACTCTGAGATCGCAAGCGCTATGCGCTGCCGACTGTTATATGGGCAGTATTGCGTAAGACCCACATTACCACATTGGTCAGGCCTTGCCTTGATAATGTGATGTCATATTGCCGCGTCTAAGGACGCTGCTAGATATGGGACGGAGGGTCCCCCCCCTCCTGTTCTAGGACTCTCTGTGAGTCCCTCTGGTGATTGTGCACTGTAAGTCCCAGGGCGCTTCCAGGTTTATTGGTGTGTGATCCCTGCGCGCACGGCGCTTTACATGGGGTTCCCGTAGCGTCTTAGCTAAGACGCAGTACGAGAGAACTCTCGTAAGAGAACGTACTCGGTTACTAACGTAACCTCGGTTCTCTCTAGAAGAGGGAACGAGTACTGCATTCTCTGCCATGCGTACGATTCACTCTGGTTCGCTTCGGCGATGAAATAAATCAGGTGAGTCAGCCTTTTCGAGCTCCCTTTATAGGGCTAGGCCACACCCGTTTCGGCGGGAAGTGGCATGGAGGGCGCGAGCGCCCTCATTGGTCTGACGTTGCATCAGCCTGCGCTCGATAGGCTTGTGCAGTTGCCGCAGAGCAGCCAATGAGCGAGCGAGCCGTCTCGCCTATGGCTGTGTGCTGCTGCAAATGCGCTTTACAATAATTCAAAATTAAGGATAATTTTTTGCTTCAGTGTTTCGTGAAAAGAGACTTTTCCGTAGTGTCTTAGCTAAGACGCAGTAGTCGTTCCCTCTTCTAGAGAGAACCGAGGTTACGTTAGTAACAGAGTACGTTTTATTTGAAATTTACTGTTTTTAAAACATACAATTACATGTATTGATGTCATTCTACATCAGATGTCATACTGCATGGAAAATTAGCATGCAATGACATTTTCTTCAAGGATGCGATGAGAAAAAATTGGATGAGAAAATAACCAACAGAACAATAACAGTTATAACTCTGATGTTAACAACATCAACACTAGAGAATGTTTCACTTGGTTCACTTAACATTATAATATTCTCACTGAGCTCATATAGTACGACATGAATTATGAATAAATAAATAAATTCAGTGAGAGGAGTCGATATCTGTTAAATGTCTGTGTGATAATGCCCACCTATTATGTTCGTAATCTGTCTGTAACTTCACAGACAAGGCTCAAACTGGTGAAAAAAAATGTTGCAATTAAAAATAAAACTCAACCACTCAGACATCTTCACTTAAGGTCACATCCAAATCAAAATGAAACACAAAATGATAGGAATGAGAGAGTTGGAGCACTCAGCTCTGTAAAATTAAAGATGTAGCCAAGGTTTATTGCTCAGTACAAGAGCTATGCCACTAGGGGTTTTTTTTGGGGGGTGGGGGGGTGGGGGGGGTGTTGGTTCTAGCAGGTCGCTTATAATATTAAACACATTTGTGGTGAAGCGAAGCCATGGCTTTAGGGAGAGGCACAGTGAGCGTCATTACCTCATTACAGGCCCCAGTGCTCTGCCAAGGAGGACAGGATGGGAGCAAATTAAAAGTACTGGCTGACAGCCTGGCAAAGCAATGACCTGTTGACTAGCACAGAACCCAGAGGTAGGCTAGATATCAGCAGTGTACGTTTATTTTACATATGGAAATAAAGTATAAAGGTAGCTATCATTTGACTGAAATATTATTAAGATTTTTTTTTTTAAGTTTTTAATTTTAATTAATTTTCAAATATCTTGAGCCTTTACTCCTTCAGTGTCAATGATCCTTGAGAAATAATTCAAGTATGCTGATGTGGTGCTTAGGAAACATTTCTTATTATCATTTTTTTTTTGTGATTTTTAGGATCCTTTGAAAAATACAAAGGTTAAAAGAATTAGAATTTGTTTTTACATAGCAATGTTTAAGTTATTATGGTCACTTTTGATCAATTTAATGTATCCTCACTAAATAAAAGCATTCATTAAAAAATCTTCCTGAATCCAGAGGTTTGAAAAACAATGTAATTAATACAACTCATTTATCTAAACATGGTTTTTGAAAAATACGGCTGGAAAAAGAGGAATGACGAGGAGTAGAGTAAGGGACTGAGTGAGAAAGAAAGATAAAAATGAACTCCTCTTTCATGCTTGGCATGCCAGTGAAGCATCATGGGTGACTGCAAGCACAGTTGGAAGTTAACAGCTACAGCATGCAGAGTATGAATATGTTCTTTCAGTTTTTCAATCAGGATGACAAAAAACATCCAATTTGTACTTTGGAAAAACAATCTGCAAAGCCACCCTGAAAGTCTGTTGGTGGCCAGATTTGTTGAAAGTCTGAGATTGTGAACACGGAGGGCGGCATCGCTGAGATATTGCAATATAGTGAAAAAATTGCTTAAACTTCTACTTGGCCATTCTCTTTCAATTCTCTTTAATGTTTGACTTCAGACGGTTCAGATAGCTGAGCTATCTGGCATCATTACTGTTTCAAATCTTGAATCTATCCATCTAAATACAATTAAAGACATTTGTCTACAGAAGTATGAAGACAATGTGTTTAAAGGTTTGACAACATTTTAGCTACCCTTTATAAGGTAAAATAACACACAACCAAACTAAACAGCATACAAATTCCAAAAATATAGTCCAAATCTAGGCACTCAATAGACCTAGTCAGGTAAGATGGCATATTTAATTCAACAGGTATGAAAACAATGTAATGCAATGTAATGTAATAGTGATAAATTGTTTGATCCTACTGTAAATATATATGTTGCTACAATTAGGCTAACAACTTTGGTAGTGTGTTGGGTCACCACTATACATCCAATGCAAAATTTGATTCCTGAAGTAATAAAAATATTAATTGAATGTAATTTTTTAAAGATACTTCCAGAAGAATAATAGAAATGCATGGAATGATAAACATTTCAAGACAACTTTTTCACTCTAATGGGAAATTCTGTCTTTGCAGAAGACCATACACATGCACAAACATACACCAGATCCGGCAAACATCTGCTTAATTACACAACAACCTTCAAAGTGCCTAATAGAGAACCCACTGATCAGCCAGAATCCAGAACGGATGTGTTCCCCCAGCTGTGCTCCTCAGAGCCGTTTTCATTTTGAGCTCAATTTGTCAGAGCACTTGAAAACGGCCAGAGAAAAGTCTAAAAATGGGTGATTAAACAGTATTCACATGAAATGTACTGTACATTTAAAAGCACGCGTATAAAGAAAAAGCAGTCTGGAATTAAATAAAAGGAGGAAGACATAAAAGTAGCAGCTATATGGAATGAGGACATAGTTCAGCAATGAGAGTGAGAACACACTTTGAGAACGAGTCACCAAATAGACCCTCAGTCAACAAGACAAGTATACCTCATTATTTGTACTGGCAAGGCAGCTGGGTCCTCATTCCACACAGCCAGAGAAAAACAAGACACTAAAAAACAAAGAACTGTTTCCTCATACACATTTTAATGATATAATAACAAATGTAAACTGCAAGCATTATTCTTCACATGTTTTTTTTTTGGACCAAAGAAACTAATTACACTACTGTTCAGAAGTTTGGAATTTCCAGCAGCAATTACTCTAGTCTTCAGTGTCGCATGATCTTTCAGAAATCATCTAATATCCGCATTTAGGGCTCAAGGAACAATTAAATTTTTTTTTTATTAATGTTGAAACAGTTGTGCTGCTTAATATTTTTGTGGAAACTGTGATGCTTTAGTTTTCCGGATTTGAATGGAAAGTTCAAAAGAAGAACATTTATTTAAAATAGACATCATCTGTAACATTATGAATGTTTTTACAGTCACTTTTATGCATCATTTCTGAATAAAAGTATTAACTTTCTTTTTAAAAATTCAATTTGAATTCAGAAGGGACATTGTACCTTACTGCTCCATATATATCTTCCCAAGAAAAGTGTTCTTCCCTGAGAAACTAAATTAAACGGGCAAAAATCCTCCCTATATTTTTAGGGAGTATAAGAGGATTTAAAAATACTTTTAATCCTAATGCAGACGACAACATACAACACTGTGCAAACATCCTTTATAAGAAGGTCTATGGTTTCCAAAACCCCACTCCTGTTCGCTTACTACTGTCTCATATTGAGAGCCCCAGCAGCCAAGATAAAGTCTACATCTCATTTCCTGTGGTGTAGGTCACAACAAACATTGAGGCCAGATGTATTACTCACTCCATCTCTCCGTCAAATGTTTATCTCTTTTCTTAACAGAAGGTGTACACTACAGGTGGATGACAATCTTCAAGCGCACTTTACGGCCCAGTGTTTTTAATGAAATGGAAGGTAATTATTTCTTCATGCACTGAATTGCCTTTGTAGAGAAGAAAATCAAAGGAAAATGGAGAAGACTGTCAGCTCAGGGCCATTTTCGAATCAGTCCAACTGATAAACACATTACTAGAACTTGGCAAA
Source organism: Carassius carassius (assembly GCF_963082965.1). Classification (NCBI taxonomy): domain Eukaryota; kingdom Metazoa; phylum Chordata; class Actinopteri; order Cypriniformes; family Cyprinidae; genus Carassius; species Carassius carassius. The sequence goes on from NC_081790.1 coordinate 8,337,520, forward strand.
AAGGCTATTTTAGCTTGAAAAACAGCTAGAATAAGGAAGTTAGAATACAAAATAGCCACCATTTTGCTTTATCGGTCATTACAGTGAATATGCAGATTTGAATTTTGTAGTACAGCCAAGTCATGACAAAACATTAATGCTCTCTGGAATACTTGATTCTGATCGGTCAGTTACAACAGTGTAGCAGTGTATTCAAATCAGTATCTCATGTCCATTTATTTTTGGAGGTTTCAGATCCCTGTAGTATTGTACAGTCAGACAGACACCTTCAGGATGATACTAAACCCCTTCAGTCTCATGTTGGGCTCTTGATCATCCTGTCAGGCTTTATATGTATGAAAAAAAACTGTGCTCATTTGTCGAATTTGCTGTTATAACGAACACACAATGTGTAAAACGGTGTTAAAAATCCTCCTCCTGGGTAGCATTTTCCTATAGTTTCCTCTGAATGTGAGGGAACAGAAACAGCAGAGGGGTTATTTTAAACCCATCGGCTCTGAGGGAGCTTTAATCTTTGTTGAGTTTTCATTTCCATTCCACCTCAGTGACCCTATGCGTCTCACTCAGGTCTCAGGTCAATGAAGCATTGGCTGCGCTGAGAGGCCCCTGGGCCCTATGTTTGAGAAAACATATTTAAGCATAATGACAATAATTATTCTCCACAATGGACGGATCATTATTTATTTATGCCGATGCTAAAGGGAATGAGAGGGAGGCGATTGGACGTCTGATGGATGCCCTTCTGACGTTCTCTGCTAAGGGAGGAGGCGTAATCCAATGAGCTGAGCCCACTGCTCATCAGTGCTCTGACGGGATGACGAATTAACCGCCTTTTGATTCGACTTCGATTGCTTTGAGAGACTTTGTCGTGGGGAGAGCTGGGTTTGACGGCCCAGCTTGACTTAGCACTTTAGTACATCAATTCCCAGTGGTGCTGCTCCAAATCTCACCTCAGAAAACTTACTTTAATCATTGTATTCTCTCACTGCATAACTAAACGGGACATTTTTCATCAAATTTATAGCTAATAATAAAGTAATTAGCTTTTGGATTGACCCTATAAATTGTGTTGACATTTCATTTAGCCTCGGATTTACTTCAAGCTGTCACTCATTATACACCAAGGAATTTCATGGTTTGATGATAAAGAAAATTTGGGAAAGTGGCTTTAATCCCTGCTGTGGATCTTAAACCAGCCTAAGGTGGTTTGCTATTAGCTGGTATTTGCAGTCTGGTTTTAGCTGGTTTCGGGCAAGATGAAATTGACTAAAACCACTCTAAGCTAGGACATTACCAGGAATCTTCAATTATCTTACACCATAGCTGGTAACACTTTGCTAGCACAATACACAGTTTCTACATCTCAATGCCAAGTTTAAATTGTAAATGACAGCAACTTATATTTAACATGGAACATTCCTTTAATTTCCTGTAATAAAAAAGAAACTGGTTTTGCATGTATTTTCCTGGCTCAATGCAACTGGAAGGTCAATACATCCACTGGAAAGATTCCATTCTAATGCACAATGAAAACTCAGTGTGTGTTGATTGGACAGGAATATTTCACCTGGTGCTCCTGAACTGGGTCAACCATATCGTTTCACACTATGATCAGGCAACACTGGCCATTCCACAATGTAAGTGACATGTAACACTAGCAGGTGTCAAGGTCCCAGTGCGATCCTAGTGCAATTTGTCCCCGGTAACTCATCCGTAGAGAGAGAATTGAAGTTTTTAGGGTCAGATAAGGAAATCGTTATCTGCTCCTTGTTACAGATATTGCTGGTGGGATTTAGGTAGTTGGAATAGATCCTCAATCATTAGAGCAGACGTGAGTTTCAATGCCTCAAAGCTGCAGTAAAGTAGAAAAATACCAGATTCTGCGTGGAAAACTGCATTCATTCACACTCCTGCCAGAAGTGTAGCTTTTCTCCAACTGGCCCACTGTCTGTCAGATAGTCTACTGACACAGATAACTCCTTCTACAAACACAGTATCCTAAACACAACTACCATTAATGTCTCTTTCTGAGCAAAAACACATTTGGATGTGCACTTTTAAGGTTGTTGTCAGGGGAGCAACAAGGCACATTGACCTGGAAAAATAAAATTAAATAAAAAATTAAATATGGCTATATAATTTTAAATTCTTTGTTTATGAATTCATTTGTGCCCATTTCTTTTTGACACATACACACACACAGGCATCTTAGAACGGCTTTCCGCTGTCTCTTAGTCTTAATCTCTGTGCAGTCTATTCTCTGGAGGAACTGGACCTGAAAGAACTCATCATCTCTGGCCAAAGGCACCTAATGCAGAGGGTCAAAGTTGCCAAGTAATTAACCAACAGACACAAGCTGCTGCCCGCCAACACACAGATGGAAGAACATTTTTTCCAGACAAATAAACTAAAGGCAAACCACCACATCACTATAAAAGCATAATAAGGGAGATATCTTCCTCCGTAGCCTGCCATGAAACTTTAAACTTTAAGTTATACGTATAAGTGATGTGAATATAGAATTATTTAAGTTTCAGACTTTCACCCCTTGGGCTGATTTTGGATGTGCTCTACTGATCCTAAAATCGCAGAGATTATACAGTGCTGTCTGCTGCATGGGAAATCTTCAGATTATGCCAAACCATACTCTGCAATATAACATCTCTCCTCAGGCATAAATACAACTCTGATGACAAAAGGTTTGACAGCCTTGCAGTCGATAAACGTATCGAAGCATCTTCATCGTCGCAAGAAAATCTACTAAAGCCACACTGCAGCTGCTGCTAAATAGCTGATCATTTTTACATATAGCTTTGAAGTAATTTTGACATAAAAATTACATGATCTTTCTGACCCCATGACCTTTCAAAACAACTGTCAAAATGCGACTGTGTCCCTAAAAGACACTGCTTTCCTAAGAATATCTGAATAAAAGGGTACCATTAGCCATCAGTTCACTGTCTATGATGAAAAGTAGCTAGAGGGAGATGCTTTTTTGTTTTAGTGTTATAGCTGAAACCACTGAGCTTTCTATAAAAGCAGTCTCTGAAAAACCACACACTAAAAAACTACACTTTAGAAAGATTAGTTGATGAAAAAAAATTTGAGCAGACTGAGTCACAAATTAAATCTAAAGGAGCGGGTTTATTTATTTACATAAGCGCATGCGGTGGATGGAAGGCTCTAATTACCTTCTCTGGGACGGCGATAAGACAAAGTACAAACAGAGCCAGACGAAGTACATATCCAGCACTACGAAGGAACGGTCACATAGAAAGTGGCTCAAAGCAAATAAGAAAACTTGAAAGTTCTGGACAGATACGGGTATTGAACTGCAGAATTACATACACTCCAACATGCTTCAATAAAAACAAGAGAAAGAGGGTAAATGAGTGTCAGTCATCCTTGCATTTGGACAGACGGATGAAAGCCTTAGCCATGAGTGACAGTGCACTGATTTCCATGAATTGCGCCCACAGACCTTCAGAAAACCCATTTGTATGTTTCCACTGATGCTAGTCAGTTTGTGTTTAGTCTCAGAATTAGACGGAGCACCCACATACCGCCCACAATCCCTTCTCTGTCCATGTGATAATGAATATTGCACTTTGCTGACAAAACTAGAAATTACTGTATAGATGGCAAGTTCTAATCTTATTGGCTGAACTTTAAGAGCTTGCCAAATATGCTTAATTAAATAAAAATATATATAATTATAAATAATAATAATAATAATACATGCCATATATAAATATGTAGAAAAAAACTAACTCAAACACAAAAAACTGCTTTTAAAATAAACACTAATAATAATACATTTTATACATAAATATATAGACAAATGACTAATGACTTTTACATTGTTTACAAAAAGCTGCATTTTAAATAAGCACTGAGATCTTTGAAAAAAAAAAACATCATAGTTTCCACAAAAAATATTAAGCAGCACAAATGTTTTCAACATTGATAATAAAAAAGTTTCTTAAGCACTAAATCAGCATGTTAGTAAAATTTCTGAAGAATCATGTGACACTGAAGACTGAGTGATGGCAGCTGAATTCAGTTTTGTGATTGCAGAAAAAAAAATACATTTTATAATATATTCTAATAGAATAGTTATTTTAAATTGTAATAATACTTCAATGGTTTTTACAGTTTGTACTGTATTTTGATCAAATAACCGTAGCCTTGGTGTCATAAGAGATGTCTTTCAAATATATACAAAATATTACATTCTTTTTTGAATGGTAATGTATATATTAGCCAGCTAACAGATTTACTTTACTGACCGGTTAAATATGTTTACTGACCACCAAAAATGTTCAATATACCCTATGAAACCAAAGTTGTAAGCTTAAGTTCACATGCATGTACAATATAAACTAATGTCAGATGTGGCGAGGTGACGAAGCACAACTAGCATAAAACAGTTCTGTCAACTGGCTGTACCAGAACAGTAGGCCTTCAAAGGTCTGGCTATACGAGACCATCTTCTGCTTCACTGTCTAAATGTGAAAAAAGTGGGGAAAGTAAGCTTAAATTGCTGTTTAATGGCTTGGGAAATAGGTATGAATGCAAAGTCAGGTTTAAAATTAAAGCCTGTGATTTAGGTCTGCTGGGGGAAGTGCCCAGTCATAGTGTTACATCAAATTTGTTTGTGTGAACGTTTAGTGTGTTACGGTTGGCAGAAGACACAACTCACAATTTGCACATTTCATATTTGAGGGATTTGTCACAGCAAGAGCATATGTGTGCATTTGAATGTGTGAGCGAGTGATAGTGTTGAAACGTAAACCACACTGGATACAGCCCATTCTTTTGTCACCATAGAAACAGGAAGGCAACATGACAATAACTCCATCAGGCTTATTGGAGCACACAGACAGAAAAGAAAACAGGGGGGATGAGAAAGATGACAAAGGGCAACAGATCAAATGTTGAATTACATGTACATTTGCCATCTTCAAAATATTAAAATATTCCCTTCTTTTGCTTTATTAGTACACAAGGTACTACCAACAGAGAGAAAAAATAAGGAAACCATGAAAGAGAGAGAAATTACTGCTTATCAGAACTATAAAACTGAACCACAGGAATCTCCCGCAGATAAACTCACAGCAAACAGTTTCTTATGTGTTGTATCATGTGTTATGGGCGACACTAAACCAAACATCAATGGAACACAGGTACCTAGAAGTTTGCTTTGAAGGGACAGGTAAACTGAGAATCCCTTGAGCAGAGATGGCATGACAACTGCCACAGAGCATCATGGGGGTTTTATTTAGATCTGAGCTGGCGCTAACATTTAAATATCAGGTAAAGAGATGGAAGGACTTGTAGGCATAAAAGCCTGAGGCTAAATGACAAAGAGAGAGAGAGAGAGAGAGAGAGAGAGAGAGAGAGGGAGAGGGGTCAGGCAGTGAGAACTGGTCATGCGACACCATCAGTTTGCTGTCACAGTCTGTATAAAAGATCATCCAAAAAGGCAGTGGGCATTTAATATCTGTTTTTTTTTTCATCTCAAACAACTTCATTTCTAGAATCTTCTAAATGATGAAAAAGGTTTATGAGTTAAAGTGGTCAAATCATGCCTTTTTCCCTGAGGCCCATTTTAATGTTAGCCAAACAAAAAAAGCAGCCATAATTTGGCTTTTCATAAAAACTTTCTCTCTAATTTTTAAAATTAACAGGCTATTTTTGCCGCTGCGCCTAAAACATTTTAAAAGCCACTCTACAAAAACTAAGGAATAATGGTTACTTTCAGGCTGGTTTGCTGTTGGAAATGTATTTGAGATTCTGATATCTGAAGTCCAATTTTGATTTTGAAATCATAATGTTCCTACTGACTTAATTAATATTAAGTCCTAATCTAGAAATGCAGTTTGTCAACTGCAAGCCGTTCTATTCGCCGCGGGAGTTTCACTCGCTCATTCTGGTTAGTGTTTACATCCCTCCTCAAGCGCATGTGAGCTCAGCTTTACAGAAACTCACTGAGCAGATCACAGAGATAGAACAACAACACCCGGACTCTGTTTTAATCATTCTCGGGGACTTTAATAAAGCCAATCTCTCCCGTGAACTGCCAAAATACAGACAGCATGTTACATGTCCCACCAGAGACAGTAATATATTGGATCACTGTTACACCACAATAAAGGATGCATATCACTCTGTTCCACGAGCAGCTTTGGGACGTTCTGATCACCTTCTGGTTCATCTTATACCGACCTACAGGCAGAAACTAAAATCAGCTAAACCTGTATTAAGGACTGTAAAAAGATGGACTAATGAAGCAGAGCAGGATTTACAATCTTGTTTTGACCTCACTGATTGGAGTGTTTTTGAAGCTGCTGCCACCGATCTGGACGAACTCACAGAGACCGTAACATCATATATCAGTTTCTGTGAGGATATGTGTATTCCTACCAAGACTCAACTAAATTACAACAATGACAAACCGTGGTTCACTGCAAAACTCAGACAGCTCCGTCAGGCCAAAGAAGATGCTTACCGGAAGGGGGACAATGTCTTGTATAAACAGGCTAAATACACACTGGAAAAGGAGATCAGAGTGGCAAAGAGGAATTATTCTGAAAAAATAAGGACTCAGTTCACTTCGAACGACTCAGCATCAGTGTGGAAAAGTCTAAAGAAGATCACCAATTACAAGACACCACCCCCCAGCACTGTGGAAAATCAACGACTGGCAGACGATCTGAACGAGTTTTACTGCAGGTTTGAAAGAACACCCATCACCTGCCCTGAACACCTCTCCACACAACCGTTCACACCAATAACAACTCCTGCAACCAACCCTGAATGCCTCTCCAAACAACCGTTCACACCATTAACAGCTCCTGCAACCCATCCTGAACACCTCTCCAATCAAGCACTCTCACCATTCACACCTCCTGCATCCCCCCTCTCCCCCACACCTGCAATACAGATCAGCGAGGATGCAGTGCGCCAGGTCTTCCGGAAGCAGAAAAGGAAAAAAGCACCAGGCCCAGATTGTGTTACACCAGCCTGTCTGAAATCCTGTGCTGACCAGCTGGCCCCCATCTTCACAAAGATCTTCACAAAGATCTTCAACAGATCGCTGGAGCTGTGCGAAGTCCCTTCATGCTTCAAACGCTCCACCATCATCCCCATCCCAAAGAAATCCAAAATTACAGGACTAAATGACTACAGGCCTGTGGCTCTAACGTCTGTAGTCATGAAGTCATTTGAAAAACTGGTGCTGGCCCACCTGAAGGACATCACTGGACCCTTGCTAGATCCTCTTCAGTTTGCCTACAGAGCAAACAGGTCTGTGGACGATGCAGTTAACATTGGACTGCATTATGTTCTGCATCACCTAGACAGACCGGGGACCTATGTGAGGATCCTGTTTGTGGACTTCAGCTCGGCTTTTAATACGATCATGCCAAACCTCCTCCTGCCCAAACTAACTCAGCTCTCCGTGCCCACCTCCGTCTGTCAGTGGATCAACAGCTTCCTGACAGACAGGCAGCAGCTAGTGAGGCTGGGAAGATACACATCCAGCACCCGTACAATCAGCACCGGAGCTCCCCAGGGCTGTGTTCTCTCCCCACTGCTCTTCTCCCTGTACACTAATGACTGCACATCTAAGGACCCCTCTGTCAAGCTCCTGAAGTTTGCAGATGACACCACACTCATCGGCCTCATTCAGGTTACAGACAGGAGGTTAAAGAGCTGGCTGTCTGGTGCACTCTCAACAACCTGGAGCTTAACACGCTCAAAACAGTGGAGATGACTGTGGACTTCAGGAGAAACCCCCCTGCACTCCCCGCACTCACCATCATGAACAGCACTGTGACTGCAGTGGAGTCATTCAGGTTCCTGGGCACCACTATCTCTCAGGACCTGAAGTGGGACATTCACATTGACTCCATTGTGAAAAAGGCCCAGCAGAGGTTGTACTTCCTTCGCCAGCTGAGGAAGTTTAACCTGCCACAGGATCTGCTGAAACAGTTCTACTCCACCATCATCGAATCCATCCTCTGCACTTCAATAACTGTCTGGTTCAGCTCAGCTTCTAAATCGGACCTCAGAAGACTACAGAGGGTAGTCCGGACTGCTGAGCGAATCATCGGTTCAACCCTCCCTTCTATTCAAGAACTGTACTTATCCAGAGTGAGCAAAAGGGCTGTTAAAATCACTCTGGACTCCTCACATCCAGCACACTCCCTCTTTGAACTGTTGCCATCTGGTCGACGCTACAGAGCACTGAGCGCCAGAACGACCAGACACAGGAACAGTTTCTTCCCTCAGGCAATCCATCTTATGAACAGCTGATACACACTGAACACACTGAACACACTACACTTTATATTTATATACACATACACTTAATTTATCTAACACACATACTTAGTATACACTTAAATTTTGCACATAATATACATGTACATACATAACTGCATTTTTGTAATATACCTGCCTACAATTGTCAATTTGTATATTGTCATTCCTTGTCTACTTATTTGTATTTTTTGTATTTTTATATTCTTTTATTATGTGTTTTATGTTCTGTCGCTGTCATTCTGTTGTACTGCGGAGCTTCTGTCACGAAAACAAATTCCTCGTATGTGTAAACATACCTGGCAATAAAAAGCTCATTCTGATATACCAGAATATACTTGCTATAGGAGAGACAGGGTCAAAGGAAGGGGAGGGGGTGTTTTAATTTATATTAGGGAGCATTTTAAAAGCTTAGAACTTGAATTAAATGTGAATATGGAGTGCTTGGGATTGAATGTAATTCTCTATCCAAACATGAAATTTAACATAGTTGTGCTTTATAATGTCATGATGTGAATTTCTATAACGAACTGAAAAATCTTCTTTCTCTCGTAGACAATCGCTGTGAATGTATGATATTTGGGGACTTTAATATTAACTGGATGGCTAAACGTGGCAAACTACAATTAAAGTCAACAATGGAAAAATTTAAATTCAAACAGCTGATTGACAGACCCACTCGAATCAGTAGAAAGAGTGAAACTCTCATAGACCTGATATTTACTAACAGGCCAGAAAGATTAACAAAAACATATAATCTCATTACTGGCCTTTCAGACCATAACATGACACTGACTGTGAGAAAACTAACAAAAAAACGTCTACTTGACCATAACAATATAGAAAATTCAAGTCTAAAGAAGCAAATTTTGAACATGATTTAAAGGAATTTAATTGGGAAAAGGTAATTAAAAAAACAGATTTAAACTACAGTGCAAGCAATTTCAACTATGTGTTAAGGGATCTAATAAGTAAATACACAAAAACTTGGAAAAAAAAACATCTAAGAAACTTTCTCTTCCATGGTTTAATAATGACATCCTTCAGATTATTAAAAGGCGAGATATTGCTCTTAAAAAGTCTTTAATAACAAAAATTAATACTGACCACCTTATTTATACGGGATTGAGGAACAAGGTAGTATCAGAGTTGCGAAAGGCCAAGACTAATTATTTCTCTAAACTAATCGAAAATTGTGGCAACACATAAATAGATTAACCAGTTCAAGTAGACAAAAACATAAATATAAATGGTCTTAAAGTTTGTCATGACTTGATTCATAGTAATGAGGCTATTGCAAATGTTTTTAATACTTTTTTTATTAATTCTATCCAAGAATTAGCTATTAATTTTACAGAGTCATCTCTTGAAGAGCTGGACAATGCTCACACAGGCTTCTAATATATTAAAGAGGTATCTTGTGATAAAGTTAAAAAGGTGATTTCAAACATGAGTAACTCCATGTCTAAGGACATACACAACATACACGCTGCACTAATTAAGAGATATGAAAACTGTCTGTTAGAGCCAATTACTCATTTAGTAAATTTATCAATACAAACAAAAATTTTGAAGACAGCAATGTGTTAGGGTTAATGGGGTGAAGTCATCTCTGCAAGCCAGCAACATGGGAGTACCGCAAGGGTCCGTACTTGCCCCACTGTTGTTTACAATGTACATAAATGACCTACCAAAATGCTGTCTGGGCATAAACTGTCAGATGTATGTGGACGACACTGTGGTCCATGTTTCCGCTTAAACATCCAGTCTGGCAGGTGAACACCTGACAAAAGCATTAAATAATATCTCTAAATGGCCCGAGTTATCCCATTTATCTCTTAATGTTAAGAAAAGAGTCTCCATGTGTTTCTCCATAAGAAATAGGCCTATAAGCGATATATTTGTGGTTCAGATAAAAAATTAAGTAATAGAAGTAGTAAATGAAGTCAAGTACCTTGGGATTATTCTGGATAACAATTTAAAATTTGACAATCATATTAAATACATCTGCAATAAGGTCAAACCTAATATAAAAAAATATAGAAAGCATCAGCTTTTAGGCTTTGACAGTTTTATTGATTTTAATTATATTAAATTGGTCTATAAATGCTTAAATAATCATGTTTCACCACTGTTTTCTAAATTAGTCTGTAGGCGTCAAACAGGGCTGGACTGGGACAAAAAATCGGCCCTGGCATTTTTTGCCCAGACCGGCCCACTATATGATCATAAACACCACCCATCTTTGCACGCCCTTAATTATATGCATACCAACTCCTATTCATTAAAACCACTAATGCCATGTAATGAGTTAGTATAGGAACGAGTGAGAGTTAACAGATGAAATAAGTCAAAATTGTATATTTATTAATACAGTTGAACTATACTCCACAGCGGTGAATCCTAAAACAAGCTATAAGCGGCTCTGGCATAGCAATACCAGTGTTTCTTACAGGATTTTTGTTAAAACTATGGTGGTGTGTCCTCGGTCCTTCTAGGGGGGTTCGGGGGCATGCCCCCCCGTGAGAAAATTTTGTGCATTTTAATGTAAAATTCATTAATCTGGTGCACTTTGAGAGTTCAAAATTAAAAGCTCCAACCCATATTCAGTGTGCAAATTAAACAAAGAAAAATTCAAACCTCTTTTAGTTACAGTGTCTATTTACATTACACCTATACATAATAATAGTTATAATATTAATCCAATGACAGTAATAGCCATATTTTGTAAAACAAATGCACAAAAAATAAAGGAAACTTTCTTAATTAGTTGTACCAATTTCTATACTTGAAAGAGATAAGCACATGATCTTTTATTTTGACGCAAACTGCATCAAGCTTTTATTTTGGCGGAAAACATGGTTTACAAACGCCTCTTATTAAATTTCTAGTGAATTGCGGTAATCGTCAACTATGCAGATGTGGAAATAATCTACACTCATGACATGGCCTAAGTGTTTTGAAAGTAGTTATGCTTACCGCAGGCTATACACTTTCTCATCTCTCTCCTGATCCTCCGTCCTCACTATCATCATCTGCCACAGGAGCTGATGAAGGTCAGAAAACATATATTTTGACGCAGTTTACAGTGTCTGCTTTAAGGGCCTGGTTCTATTTTTTCACGCTATTTATCTGCACATTCCTTGCGTTTCTTCTCCATCTTTTTTTACAGATACACACTGACACTGCTGCCGCTCGCTCACTTGTTAAAGTTGTGATTGGGCCAACCCAGTGTCAATCAAGAAAAGAGCCAATGGGCCGCTGATCTACGTGTTTCATGGGCTGGTCTGTCAGAAAAAAAAAACTAACACTGACTTTGACCAATGCATTACACCGGCACAAACCCAGCGCCGCCAATTAAGCAAAACAAAACGAATGGGCCGCCGATGTTCAAATTTTATGGGCCGTTAAAAAAAAAAAAAAAAGTATGAGTATGAGATATATCGGCCCAAAAAGCACGTCGGCCCACCGGGCAAATGCCCGGTATGCCCAATGGCCAGTCCAGCCATGGCGTCAAAGCTCTCACAGGGCGAACACACGAGCCGCTGTCAGAGGTGACTGCCTAGTCCCAAAGTGCAAGACCTCTTTTGGTCAGTCTGCTTTCTCTGTAAAGGGGCCAAAACTCTGGAATGCTTTACCCACTAATTTAAAACTAGAGACTGATGGCAATGCTTTTAACAGAGGTCTAAAACAATGGCTAAAAACTAAACAACAGTGCTTGCATGTATAACCTACAACTAAGATACTCTCTGATTCTGATGCTTTGCTCTTTTTTTTTTTTTTTTTGGTATTGTTATCACTTTTGTTATTAGTCTTGTTATTGTATTTTCTTCCTAAAAGCCTCTCGTGGACAGGTATTGAAAATTAGCATGTATGCTATAACACTAAAACCAATGCATATGGTTCGTCCAATGAAATTGTATGTCCATGTCAAATAAAGAGATACATAAATAAAACACTTTTTTTTTTTTTTTACTTTTTAGACTATCACAATTTTGTAAAAGCGAAATAAAGTCAATTAAAGTCATTTCTGGTATGACTTGAAAACAAAACAACAAAATAAAACAAAAAGAAAAGCAAAACAAAATAAAAAAACACAAAAGCAAAGCAATAACACAAACGAAACAAAACATAAACAAACAGAAAGCAAAAAAACAAAAACACTCCAGCTTTGAAATTGATTGATTTCGGCCTCCAACGATTACAAAAATCCAATAATCAAGATAAAATGCAATAAAATCCACTTTCGCTTCTCCATAACAGCCCAATTTCACGTGCAAATCAGTAAAAGCATGTATCATGACATTTGCAAAACCGGACGTGCTTGATATATTAAAGTTGATTAGATGTATTCATAAAGCGCGAAAGAGAACTTGCACTGTTCCTCAGGAGGCTTTCTGTGCCTGCGTTTAGAGACGGACAGAACATGGACATGTAAAGTCATCTTTATGACTTAGGATATTCTGCTAAGGTATTGAGAATTTTGACATTTCTTTGTACTCTGAAATATAGATGCATAGTAACCTTCTTTACAGAAAATATGTATTTGATATATATCACTATCTTTAAATAAATCTTTCAAATAAGTTTTGGTCATATATCCCACTAAAAATCGTGTTAAATAATCGTGATTACAATACTGACCAAAATAATCGTGATTATCGTTTTTGTTATAATCGAGCACCCTTATCTGAGACACAGTGGCATATAACTGGAAAAAGCAATGTGAACATTGGTTAAACCCATTAGGGCCGTTATCGTCATGTCTTATGGCAGAATCATCACAACAAGCAGATTTTTATCAGTTTCCGGTTTCCTTCACTTTAGCTGTTCTACACACAGCATGAAGGAACAGTGGTAAATCAATTGCCATGGCGACTAAAAGGCCTCCTGGTGCTCCGAGCCCCGTCTTAAAAAAAACTGGCATGATAATGAGAGCAGTTCATCATATGAGTCACTCTCTGTACAGAATGAACCTGTGTGTGTGTTTAAAGAGCTGGTTCACTGAAATTACATTTAAAGCATGTTTAATTTGTCAATTAGTTGTTATAGGATAGATTGGGAGTACCACAATATAATACACTGAAGACAGTGAAATATATGACAAGTACAGATTACAGTGCATTTAGAAACTAATGTCTATTAGACAATTATATTAAGCATTAGCGACCAAAAACTTAGCGAGTTTAATTCTTGCTGAGATTGCCACTAGCGACTAAGCCTATGTATTTACATGTTATAACTTTTTTAATTTTTAATGTATTTCCTTTTTTCCTGATTGTTTTGCGATCACATCTTTTGTTATGTTCGTGTATTAAACTGAGACGATGCGACTCAAAGTTAAGGTGTGGGGGAAAAAAAGAGTTTCAAACAGTCCTCATCTCTGCAGCACACCTGCTAAATGAAGCTCAGTTGCATGACGGAGACGGAGAATTGCGAAGTGAAAGTAAGGAAAGCCGCGTCTATTTCATGCACAACTTGAATAGACTACAACAGGTAAAGCTTCCAGCTGTGTGAATATTGGCAATATCGGTAACAATTCTCATTTATAATCGTTAATAATATGATCTTAGGTCTATGCTGTGTTCTGTTAATGCGTGAACTCTATTTTTTTTTGCTTGGATCCCAGTTAAGCAGCTAAAAGTTAAGATTACTGGTCACAAAGTTCAGCATCAAGCTGCTCTGAGGATTGAGTTATTTAAGGGAAAAAGACAAATACAAGTTTCCGCCCAAACGAACCACTTCCATTCTCACCTCTAGATCTCATGAGACCACCCTTCATGCATGTCATCAGACGTCTGTTCACCTGACACTATCCACAATATCCACTGTAATTCACTACTAAGTGCACTAGATAGGGAAATCTTTGTAATCCAAATCATTCCACTGTACTGAAATGTCTTCACTCCAAATATTTTAAGAATGCACCGTTGGAAAACTAATTCATAAAAATGTATTTATCTGTTCTGCTTAATAAAACATGCCGGACAATCGCATCTTTCCTAATGACTTTTTAACATCCCATAATTAAAATGGATTATGGAATGTTATTCAGCAATGCTGCTGGTAAATATCAATTATGTTTTAATGCAAGACCTCGAAAAAACAACAACTTCTGTTTACGATATACTGATTCACAACACAGGGAACTAAGGAGCAAGATGAGGCACAGACCAAGCATAAATTACTATTATTACACGAGTGTACAGGGAGGGCATGCAGTGAGACTAATGTCATGGGGGCGATTAATGAACCATGACCTACAACAACTAATTTGCCTATTAGTTTAACTATTAGCATGCTGGGACAATGACGACACAGAGTAATCAGCATACACGAATACACTTTGACATTTGTCTGAATAAAGATGTAAAAAATAATGACATTTCCAAACACTTTGATTCTTTGATTCCACTGATTCTGTCTGTCGGACATTCTGTATGATTGGCTTACTTAAACGGTCCTTGCAAATTAAATTGATTTAGTAGTTAAAATTAAAAAAAAAAAAAGTAAAAAGGTTCAGCTTTTAATAATGTTACTTTCAAAAATGATGTCAGTCATGAAAGACAAAATCAAACCAGACTACTACTGATTCTCTGAGTTCAGACTATCATGAATGTCAAAACTGCTGACTGGCCGTTTAAACGGAGGTGACAGTCAACAACGTGAGCAGAACTGTATAAATGCCACAGCTGGAGGTCAGCCAAGAGTTGCATCTGTTCTGCTAGCAGCGCTAGTCTATCCTCCATAGTGTATTTTCATTCTAACGTCAAACACACAAACAACTACACAAATATGTCTAAACTCTAATGACACACAAAGCGACTAATAAAGATCCAGGGCTACAAATAAAATCTCTGATTGCCTCCAGGGCCTGCAGCCAACCTCAAAATTACATTAAAGCACTCTGTGATGGTCTGCATTGTCTTGGGCACGCAGAAGATAACAATTCTATTTAATTTAATTTTACGCAAGGGTTTTGAAGTGATCCAAAACGTGTCTTTATAACAAATGTCACATATTAAAAAAATAAAGTGTCTGCAACATGACACATCCTAAAGATACCGTGACACATCTCGCTGAAGGCACTGTTGTAAAATGAAACTATTAGCCTTTTATTTACGCCTGGTATACATTCCCATTAAAACGTTTTTAAAAATCGGATTGTTTCTTGAGCACCAGATCAGCATTTCAGAATGATTTCTGAAGGATCATGTGACAATGCAGACAATGGAGTTATGGCTGAAAATTCAGCTTTGCATTGACAGGAATAAATACAATTTTAAAATATATTAAATCGAAAACAGTTACTTAAAATATTCCACAACAGTAGAGTAATTGACAAGAACATATGTTTAATATTCCATAAAATCACATGGGGAAAGTCCTTTTGACTTTTAGCTCACAGGATAAACTGTAGAATGGTATTGGCAGCCAAAAACTATTGTTTTTGTGTGATTTTGCATCAATATAAAAGTCCAAGAGAATAGCAAAGAAGTGTAAGTGTCCAGAAATCCTATAAAATAACCGAACATGGGCTCTGATTCACTATAATTACAGTGATATATATACCCCCTTCAACCTTGTATTTATCTCTTTGTTAAACAGTCACTCATGAATTTCCCGTCTATTTTCAAATCCAATTAATTTCTTTATACAAAACCATTTTCTCTGTTAGGAAAGAAGCAGCGTGCCTGACATACAATGAGAAAAGCGCGGTCTTGTTTGACATTCAGCCTTCTCTGTCAATCTCCAAACTTTAGTCTGTTTATCTAATTATAAAAGACGAGGAACGGCGAACCTAAAGCCACAGCAGCAGGCAGAAGAGAAGCCAGGCGAGCTTTTGCAGGCAGACAGAGGCAGATTGTTTTCCTAGTTGTGTGTTGACTGAGAGACTGATAAGCAGAGAGTGGCAGAGTGGTTTGTTTGAAGTCTCGCACAAACAGAGTTCAGAGAGAGAATATATAAGCCTGTGTGAAGTTTTTTTCTCCTCTCCTCTCCTTTATCGCCCTCTTAAGCGACAGACAAACACATCTAGTTGACCAGAATAACTCTATAATAACATGGAGAGCTAAATCTTCACAGAATCCCGTCTTTTGCATAAGTCACAGCAAGGCTCTTGGAATGATTACAAAGAAACTCAGACTATGTTCGGAGTGGAATACTAGCATACTGGGCAGGATACATTGAATATTGCCTACAAATAGCATGTGAAACAAGACACAATATGCAATGATAAATATTGCAAACCAGTGTTTTTATTTTGTTTTTAAATATCAGATAAAAAAAAATATTAAAATATCTCTGTTCTACATAGTTGTCACATGATCTCATTTCATTATGCATAATTCACAAGCAACTTCTATTTACTATTTTCTAAACCCACTTTGGGTCAAATCATCTTAATTATTGACAGTTTGATGAATAAGAGCCAATAAGCTAATATTACTTACAGTTCATGCATGATACTGGAAGGTCAGGTCAAGCACAGTATGCAAAATAACAGTAACATGGTAGTTTTATTTCATAACTCATAAGAGACCAAGAGATCACTTCTTATAAAACTAATGTAGAGAAAATCTTGAATTAGAGTTTGAATTATTCAGTATAATAAAATCTACAGGTTCATACGCTCCATGGTCTCTATATTTGATAGTTTTGTCTACTACATAAAAGCTATGACTATAAAATACCAAAGTGCCACCACACAAGGCTCATATATGTCAAAAGATGATGTGTTGCATTGTTATTATAGAAATATTTAACAAGGAAGCCTGCATTTGATGCATGTTGTGCCATCTGTCTCAAAGGTTCCCCCTACATGAACTCTTCCTTCGTGTGTACTTCAAATGGTCTGGTTTACGGACATCGAGACAAACGGGGGCACGGTCATGCCAAGCGCACAATAAAGCTGAAAGGTGACCCCCTCCCTAAGGGGGAGAGATACGCAGCAGGGCTCTGTAAAGAAGCTGACGCAAATGTCACCATCTCCTCTGCTCAAAGACTGCAAACATGACAACAACAAAAGACGAACCTTTTCGATATGTCAGTGCTGTGGCCATTTGAAAAATATTGCTACACGTGCACAACATGATGTCTAATTCTGTGATAATCATAATAGAGTCGTCTACATCTGTTTGAGCTGTTGCTTGATCAGCTGTTTAAGATTGTAATGTATTTGGTGACCCTGTTGAATTGAGACTTTGAGAGCGAGAAAAATCAGCAAAGGTGTTGACCTGCTGAGTATTTGAAACTAAGTCTGTCCCATTGTGAAAGGAAACAACAGAACATTACATGAGCTAAATATTAATGAGTCAAGGTGCTTGGCAACTGTAAACAGCCTACAGCTGAACTTTATTACTTGGAAGAAAAATGGTTATTAGGAGTATTACTATTAATAAATGTAATTATTTTGTAACATTGGTGCATTTCATCATATTGCTGCAGCTATCATAAAAGCAATAACCCACTTGAGGGCTCAGGGTTGCATTGCATTACATCATGTTTAGCAACTCCTCTAAATTATGGGAAAATCACTGTGAAACCTGGTCTCTTGTGGTTTATGGCTTAATTTTAATACAATATGCTTCCTGCAATTCCTATGCATGGCATCAGGCAGAAATAATAGCTAAAAAGTCTGGATAAACAAATGCTTTTATCCAAAGAAATAAATGAGCTGCAAAACAAGCAATTTATACAAGAGCTGACAATATATACATATACACACACAATATAGAAATATATAAAATAGAACCAATATTTTTATTTGAAAAGCAATAATTAGTATAATAATTTTTTATACTAAATAATGTAATATAATAGTGAATTAAAAAATGATGTGACCCACAATGATGTGAATTCTGAAATGAAAAAGAGAATGAGAGACTGAAAGCTTCCCTGCTTGAGAAGTCCAGGGCAAGTGTGCCATCTGGCCAGCAACACAAATGATAGAAATTATTAAGTTGGACTGTACATAAATTATGTCCATAAGCCACTTGGCATTCTTCCTAAGTGAGATGAAATACACATTTTAATCCAGCTAATCCAACAAAAAGGTTTTTGGACAGTTTTTGGAAGATCAATGAGAAAATCAATGATAACCTATGCAAATTTTTACTATGCCTTGTACAGATCTGCACACATGGACACATCTATTATCTGACACATGATATTGACTGGAAATTGAACTAAAGCCTTAAGTAAAGCCCTTTAAGGAAAAGCAAACACCTGGAGGAGAAATGCAAATATACTGAAAACATAGAGGAGAAACTGTGAGATTACAGCAGAAATGGGACCCTGGACCACAAAACCAGTCATAAGTCGCACGAGTGTATTTGTATTAATAGCCAAAAATACACTGCATGGGTAAAAAATATAGATTTTTCTTTAATGCCTACCATTCCTAACATCAATTTTTAATTAGTAATATGCATTGAATTTCATTTGGACAATTTAAAAGGCGATTTTCTCAATATTTAGATTTTTTTGCAACATCAGATTTCAGATTTTCAAATAGTTGTATCTAAGCCAAATATTGTATCCTAACAAATCATACATCATTGGCTTATTTATTCAGCTTTCAGATGATGTATAAATCTCAGTTTCAAAAAATGTACCTTTATGACTGGTTTTGTGGTCCAGGGTCACAAATAGTTTTTATGTGAAGCCAAATCTCTTCTGCACCCTGCTGTGGAGAGGCAGAGAAAAGGAACATGCACCAGGCCTGCAGCCACCCGCCATATCAAATGCCAGTCAAAACTGCCTTTCTCATGGCCTGGGAGCATTGTGTTTCCGAAAAAAAAAAGAAATGTGTCAAGGAATATCACAGGAAGACTTTACTGTACTTTTCTTTTTTTATTAAACATTGCCACACTACTGTTTTCACTAACAGGAACTTTACAGTGATCTTTTTGCTGATTGTCATAACATTCTGGATTCACAGTTGGAAACACGGCTGACATCAGGCAAGAGAGATATGAAGCATAGCGATGCTAAAAATACAAAATTTAAACACAAAAGGTGAAAAGTACAGTCAAAGAGAGCAAAAAAAAAATACACAGAAGAGAGAGAGAGAGAGAGAGAGAGAGAGAGAGAGAGAGAGAGAGAGAGAGAGAGAGAGAGAGAGAGAGAGAGAGACTTACTCTAGGGCTTCACTTGATAGAGGAATGGCTGGGAAAAGCTGCTACCTTCCTGCAACAATTTGAAAATCCACACTGTGCATCACTGATCAACACACAGTGAGGAAACCAAAAACATACAACTAAGAAAAGCAAAGTCTGTCAAGACATATGTTGGCTAGACAAAGCCTTACTCATAGGTTTAGGGGGGCTTGAAAATTGAATATTTGGAGGCCTTAAGGAATGCGAAAACAATAGAATGACAGAACGACAGATAGAATGATAGAACGATAGATATGACTATAGATAGAATGATAGAACGAACGATAGATAGAATAATAGAATGACAGACAGACAGACAGACAGACAGATAGATAGATAGATAGATAGATAGATAGATAGATAGATAGATAGATAGATAGATAGATAGATAGATAGATAGATAGATAGATAGATAGATAGATAGATAGATAGATAGATAGATAGATAGATCATTGAAAAACAGACAGACAGAATGATAGAATGATTGATAGAATGACAGACAGAATTATAGAATGTTATTGACAGTATGACAGAACAACAGACAAAATAATACAATGATAGACTAAACAACACAGAGGAAGACATGACAACAAGAACGACAGAGAATGGTAGAACTACCAATAGAACAACAAACAAAACTTATAGAATGACAGACTGAATGCCAGACAGATTGACAGCTAGATTGCACTCCGATTCATTGTTTTTTTGTTTTGTCTTTTACAAGAGTGTAGAATTTGAAAATAGGGCAATTTAATCTCTTTAAAGACTTGTTCAAAAACACGGACTTCATTATGAGTGAAACGTCTTTAAAACACATACACAAGCATTTTAATAACCTTTAAAGTGTGACCAGGACCTGCTGTTTGTCTGTCTGCGCAACAAGAGGCACTGGCACACGTTCAAATGGTACTCCATTATCAATCTCTTTGACTCCGACATAAACAAAGCAAGGCCAGGTCCCTACCACTTTGAAGCCACTCATTGTCTTTCTGCATCCAAAACACATGAAAGACAGCAGGATTGAAGATGACTCTTTGAAGTCAGCACTTTGTGTTCCTGGATAAGCAGCCTCAGCCCTGATCGGAGTCCTGAATATTCTGAGTGGGATGAAGAACCAAGAAGCAGAGACTATGCCATCAACTCAATCCGCTCAGCCTCATCCTATGGCGAAGAGTTGCCGTCAACACAGACAGATGTGAGACAGAAAGAGATAACATGGAAATATCCTCTCTACCAGGCCCTGGAGTTGTAAAACAAGCTAATTAAAGAAGCCAAACAATAATCGTTAAGGCAAAGGTGGCTAATAGTACTTGCGCGCCATTCGAGCCTTGGGTGCTGTCAGGACGATTAATGGCATTTTTAAATGACTTTCACAAAGACATCACAGTGGTGTTAAAGGTCAGATGAGGTGAACCGCGGCTTTAGTTGTTACTTACTGGCTGAATGTTCAACCGCCTGTGACCACAGAATGGGGGAGGTGGGCTTGTAACCATGGTAACAAGCTGAGGCAAAGCATCCACTGTAGTTACTGGAGTACCAGGTTTCTGAACTGAACTAGAGACGAACCTATTTGACCCGAGGGTTCGTTTGGATTGGCTCAAATGAACTTATGTTGACCACTGAGGATTTTGCCATAGGTGTAACATTCCATCAAGCGTAACATTCTGCCCATTCATAGCAGGGTAAATCAAAGTGCTAACACACATACCAATAGAAAACTCATTTTATTTTTCTCAATCTCTTTCTCATGATATTGGACTGATTATTATTGTTGTTGTTTTTTTTTTGCATGCATATCTTTTCCTACAGTTTAAGTACTGAATTTGTCTAAATGAGTGCAAAAAGAGATAGAAATTTGATATAGCTGGGAATCTATCATGTTTGCCTCAGTTTAAATCAGTGATAATGAATAGTATCAAATTGATGTACATTGATAATACATAAATTATATATAAAATAACTGCAATACAAAGCTCTAATATAGGGGGCTTTCTGCCACTATTATTGACAAAGAAAGTAGAGAAAAGACAGGAAATTAGTGAGAAATGGGATCAGGAGGTATCACTGGATTGATTCAAACCTGTATGACCCATATGAGCAACAAAATGCTAAACTTCTTCTAATGCTAGGGGCATTACCTCAGGGATCCTGTGAATCAGTTGTAAAAAGGTGACCAAACTTCAAAATAAATAATATTGGTGTGTTTCACCTATATAAAATAAAAGCAAAGCAAAAACTAAACCAAACTACACTGAAACATGAAACAAAACTAAAACAAAAAACAGAAACATGAAACAAAACCAAAACACAAAACAAAACTAAAAGAAAAGAAAGCAAAAAACAAAAAATTAAACGAAAACAATCAAAATCACAACTACAAATGCTCTGCACTTTATTTCCGCCAGAAGACTACTCTATCTTCATCTTTCTCACTTGTCTGCTTTTCTCGCTTTGTTCCTGCTGGACATTGTACTATTGATCTGAACCTCAGAGTGGGGAGGGGAGGAGATTTATTCTTCTATTAGAGGCTTTTGCTGTGTGATGGCTGTAGATTAAAGGTCTGCTGCTGCCCAGAGCAACACCGTTACACCGACCTATTCATTAAACAACTGAATATTGAGTTAAGTCAGGGTTAGGCCAGCTCGGGCTGACACTTACTGAGAAATAAAGCGGAGAGGAGAGAAAAGGCATGGGAAAACATCACATCCTTTATTCTTCTGATGTGGAAACCACTACACACACCCATGCACCCATATGCTGTACATGCACTCTAGTGTCAAATAATTGATAATACTCGATCTGGAAAATCTATAGTGTGCTGTGCTATTAAATGATCTCTGTGTATGTCAAATTCACAGAAAGCTCTGAAACACTGTGCTTATTGCAAACCTAATGAAGCAACTCTGTAGTTCAGCATTCTCCATGTCTCAACTCAAAACGTACTCGGTTACTAACGTAACCTCGGTTCTCTCTAGAAGAGGGAACGAGTACTGCGTCTTAGCTAAGACGCTACGGGAAAAGTCTCTTTTCACGAAATACTGAAGCAAAAAATTATCCTTAATTTTGAATTTTTGTAAAGCGCATTTGCAGCAGTACACAGCCATAGGCGAGACGACTCGCTTGCTCATTGGCTGCTCTGCAGCAAGTGCACAGCCTATCGAGCACAGGCTGATGCAATATCAGACCAATTAGGACGCTTCGTGCCCATCACGCCACTTCCCGCGAAACGGGTGTGGCCCAACCCTATAAAAGGAGCTCGAAAAGGCTGACTCACCTGATTTATTTCATCGCCGAAGCGAACCAGAGTGAATCGTACGCACGGCAGAGAACGCAGTACTTGTTCCCTCTTCTAGAGAGAACTGAGCTTATGTTAGTAACCGAGTACGTTCCCTTAAGAGAGTTCTCTTGTACTGCGTCTTAGCTAAGACGCTACGGGAACCCCATGTAAAACGCCGTGCGCAGGGATCACACACCAATAAACCTGAAGCAACGCCCAGGATTTACAGTGCACAGTCACCCGAGGGACTCACAGAGAGCACAGGACAGGAGAGGGGGAAAGCCCTCCATCCCATATCTAATAGCACCTGTAGATGCGGCAATACAATCATCACACAGTCGAGGCAAGGCCTGACCAATGTGGCAATAATACTACCCATATAACAGTCGGCAGCACATAACGCTCACGAACTCAGAATTCCCATCAGGGCCCTGATTCGGCTATACCGACAGCAGCCTCGCTTGCAAGGCGGGAACCTCCAGGTTATAAAACCTGATAAATGTAGACGGCGAGGCCCAACCTGCCGCCATACATATATCCTGCAAGGAGAACCCAGTAGACCACGCCCACGACGAGGCGACGCCTCTTGTGGAGTGTGCTCTGACACCCAGTGGGCACTGAAGGCCCTTAGAAGCGTAAGCTAACGCTATGGCGTCAACTATCCATCAGGATAGAGTCTGTCTCGAAACAGCCATTCCCTTGGAACGTCCACTGAATGAGACAAACAGCTGCTCAGTCTGTTGAAAGACAGCGGAGCGAGACACATAAGCTCTTAAAACCCTAACAGGGCAAAGAAGACTCGAGTCTCCATCCTCTCCTGACACCGACAGGGCAGACAGGGCAATAACCTGAGCCCAAAACGGCGTGTTGAGGGACTTTGACACCTAACCATGCCTAGGTTTGAGTATGACCCTTGAGTCATTAGGCCCAAACTCCAAGCACGACAGGCTCACTGAGAGCACGTGCAGGTCACCCACATGCTTCACTGAAGCGAGAGCCAACAAGAATACCGTCTTGAACGACAGATGCTGGAGGCTAATCGATTGGATAGGCTCAAAAGGGGGACCCTTCATGGCCTCCAAAACCGTCGCGAGGTCCCATATAGGGATTGACGGAGGTCTGGGAGGATTCAGCCTCCTAGCTCCTCTAAGGAAGCGGATGACCAAATCGTTCCTTCCTATTGACTGACCTAGTGCTGTTTCAGAAAACGCTGCGATGGCCGCCACATAAACTTTGAGCGTGGATGGGGCTCTGCCCTTATCCAACCGCTCCTGCAGGAAGAAGACAACCTCTGTCACCTCACAACTAAGGGGTGAACATCTCCGAGCTGTACACCAGCTGGAGAACACCGACCACTTCGAGGCATACAGCCGTTGCGTCGACGGAGCCCTAGCCTGAGTGATGGTATTTAGCACTCCCACTGAGAGATCAGCGGGTAACCGTTGAGTGCCCACACATAGAGGGACCACAACTCCAGTTGAGGGTGCCAAATCAAACCCCTGGCCTGCGAGAGGAGGTCCCTCCTCCACGGCACTGGCCACGGGGCGATATCTGCTAACCGCATCAAATCTAGGAACCATGGTTGGTTCTTCCAAAAAGGTGCTACAAGCAGTATGGAACATCTCGTTTCTCTCACCCGTTCTATCACCTGCGGAAGGAGGGAGACGGGAGGGAAAACATAAAGTGGGCAGCACGGCCATCTCCGTGACAGCGCGCTTTCGTTCTTGGAAAAGAACGCGGGGCAGTGAGCATTTTCGTGGGACGCGAAGAGGTCCACCTCCGCCCTGCCAAATCTCTCCCACAACAGCCGGATTGTTTGCGGGTGTAGAGACCATTCGCCCGTGGGAATGTTGTTTCTGGACAGCCTGTCTGGACCCAGATTCTGTAGCCCAGGCACATGAACTGCTCTCAGCAAGCGCAAGTTGCACTGAGCCCAAACCAGGAGGCGTTCCGTCAGCCTGTACAGGTTTCGGGACCCGAGACCGCCCTGGCGATTTATGTAGGACACCACAGACATGTTGTCCGAACGGACTAAGACGTGGTGGCCCTTGATTCGGGGACAAAAGCGCGTCAGCGCGTTCTCCACTGCCAGCATTTCCAGACAGTTGATATGTTGGAGCTTTTCCCGTTCTGACCACAGGCCAAAGGACGGTCTGCCCTCGAGCAGCGCTCCCCATCCCGAAGTGGAGGCGTCCGTCGACACCATCTTCACTTTCGAGGAAGTCCCCAGGCTTACACCTGATTGGTACCAGTCGTTCGCTGTCCAGGGTTTCAGGGCTGTAACGCAGCCTTGATTGACCTTGAGACACAGTCGACCAGATACCCGTGCTTTCAGCCAGAAATGCAGGGGGCGCATGCAGAGCAGGCCCAGCTGCAGAACCGGAGATGCTGAGGCCATGAGACCCAGCATCCTCTGACATTCTCTGAGCGAAACAGTCACGCCGCAGCGGAGAGAACTCGCTGCGCGCTGCAATGCTCAACGCACGCTGTGGTGACAGCCACGCCGTCATGGAACGTGAGTCCAGAGCTAAACCCAAAAACAGTATCGTCTGACTGGGGTTCAGCGAACTCTTCGCCCAGTTGACACTGAGACAGAGTCTCTCGAGGTGATCGAGTAAAACGGTTCTGTGCTCCACGAGCTCCGCTCGTGATTGAGCCAGAATTAACCAGTCGTCCAAATAGTTCAGCACTCGCATGCCTCTGAGTCTGAGAGGAGTGAGCGCTGCGTCCATGCACCTCGTAAACGTACAAGGAGCTACGGACAAGCCGAACGGCAGGACTGTAAACTGGTATGCCTGGCCCTCGAAGGCGAATCTCAAATATCACCTGTGATTTGACGCTATCTGTATTTGAAAATACGCGTCCTTCAGATCTATTGACATGAACCAGTCTCCTCTGCGAATATGCGCGAGGAGCTTCCTGGTCGTAAGCATTCTGAAACTGCATTTCACCAATGCCCTGTTCAGCTGTCTTAGATCCAGTATGGGCCTGAGACCCCTCGTCTCTCTTGGGCACCAGAAAATATCTGCTGTACAGCCCCCCTTGCTTTGAGCTTGAGACACAGGCTCTACAGCCCCTTTGCTCAACAGTTTTGATATTTCGGCCCAAAGTAGGTATGCTACTTCTGTTTTTACCGTGGTTACCGAGGGTGTCGAGAAAACTGTAGCGAGTAGCCTCTCTTTATAATGCCTAGCACCCAATCCGAAACCCCTGTAAGCGCTGACCATGCATCTGCAATGAATGGCTAAGGGCTGGATGCGAAGCGAGCTCTGTTGCCTAGGCAACGGCGGCGCTTCGGTGTGCTGTAACATGGGCGTCACGCCTGTGGCATCTGAGGCGGGGAGCGCGCTGATCACAGCGGGCAGATCGCTCCTCCTCGACCCCGTCCCGGCGCTTAACCGATCGAGGGAGGGCTGAGTGGGTCCCATAGGACTCGTGATGTCTGCGAGTAACTGTGGGCTGCAAATGTGCACATTTACTGCTTTTGACTCGCTGTCTGCCTGGCCAGAGCGGACGCGCACGGGTTTCGTTTTTACAGAAACCAAGCCGTGTGTGACATAGTGTTTGTGGGCACTGAGGAGTGGGCACTTTTACTATGTGGTGCGCGTGACCAATCTGAGTCGATCTTATAGACGCGAGCCCTGTGTGCAGGGCTGTGCTTACATGTGGAGATGGGCACTGAGGAGTGGGCATCGTCACTACATTTATAGCACCATCGGCCGTGGCCGGACGAACGTGCACGGGTTTCATTTTTACAGAAACCACATGACGCGTGTGACAGTGATTGTGGGCACTGAGGAGTGGGCACGTTTACTATGCAGTGCGCGCAATCGACCTGAGTCGCTTTTATGGGCGCGAGCCCTGTGAGAAGGGCTGTGCTTATATGTGGAGATGGGCACTGAGCAGTGGGCATCGTCACCACATTTATAGCACCATCGGCCGTGGCCAGAACACCAGAAATTACACCTCCTTCGAGTGCGGGGTGACGGCCGGTAGAGCGAGAATGGGTGTCTCGAGCTGCGTTGCTGAAGCTGTTGTGATAACGGCTTTTGTGTGCAGGCAAGCGGGCAACCGTGCAGGCTTGTGCGTTGCAGAAAACGCTGAGACAGTCACAATTCCTGGAACTGAAACAGCGGCGCGCTTGGGTGAGAGCTCGGCCACAGCGGAACTCGTACACCGGCGCTTCGATGAAGCAGCTATCGCGTGAAGTGCAGACGCAGCCTGCTCAGCAGCAGAAAGATTCGCGCGAGCAGAGGTGACGTCATGCAGCAGGCTTCAGATGGCAACACCGCTTTCGTCCGCCGTCCAGCAGTGGGCGGACAAAGGTGCGTCGCTATTGCCTGTTCCACAGGCTGAAGTGACTGGTATTTCCTGTTTTTAGCATCATCCAGTGTGGAGAATGCTAGTGAGACAGACAAACGAGTTTGCGCTGAATATGGAGCGTTCCAAGCCTTTGCCACCTCTTCGTGAAGCTCAGGAAGAAAAGAGGCGGGCTTTGAGAAGTACGCTCATCCGAAAGGAAACTACCATCCAGCCGGGAACGAGAGGAGGGGCGCCGGTGCAGACCACTCGAGGCCGAGACTCGTCGCGGCCAGCGTGAGCACTCGCCTCGGCTCCTTCTCGATGTCAGCTCGTTTGCTGGGCTTTTGAGCAGAAGGCGCGAGATCCTCGGAGCTCGCCCAGCCCTCCTGAAGCGGCGCTTTTACGGCGCCTCAGCGCAGCGGAGAATGCAGACTCAGAGAAAAAGGCCAAGCGAGTCCTCAGAGTCGCCATGGCAACAGCTTGCAGTGAGGGCATCCGCCGTCAGTGAGCGCGAGCACTGCATGATCTTCACCCAGGCAGGAGACACAGATGACGTACCGGTCTCCCTCGCTGAGTGGGGCTCTGACGAGCCGCAGGAAGGCATCTTAAGAAAGACGCAAGCTCTTTTACGAGTTTGTGTCACAGGGCGAACACACACACACGCATAAAGAACAGCTGGATATAACAGAATTGAAAGGATTTAGGCGCCGGACAGCGCAGCAGGAACGGCAGTGGAAAGCGGCGAAGGCCAGCAGCTTCAGAATGGCTCGTCCCGCTGATATGCCTCTCAGACGGCGCTTGCTTCCTCCGTGATCCAGCGATGCGTGAGCTTCGCTGAAGAGATGAAAAATCAGGTGAGTCTTCCTTTTCGAGCTCCTTTTATAGGGTTGGGCCACACCCGTTTCGGCGGGAAGTGGCGTGATGGGCGCGAAGCGTCCTAATTGATCTGATATTGCATCAGCCTGCACTCGATAGGCTGTGCACTTGCTGCAGAGCAGCCAATGAGCGAACGAGCCGTCTCGCCTATGGCTGTGTACTGCTGCAAATGCGCTTTACAAAAATTCAAAATTAAGGATAATTTTTTGCTTCAGTATTTCGTGAAAAGAGACTTTTCCCGTAGCGTCTTAGCTAAGACGCAGTACGAGAGAACTCTCGTAAGAGAACTGCCTCTACGGACAGGAAGGTAACTAACTTCAATATCAAGATGTATTACTAAAAGAAATTGGAGAAATATTGATGACTTATTTTGCACTACACAGATTTTTGTCCAAACAAATGCTCTCCGGAATAATGGACAAGCTTTTTTCACAAAACACAAAATATACAAAATATGTCAGTTGTAGTGAAATTGACAGACGTGTCCTTTCAATATCTCTGGCGTCTGCATTTTTGAGCTCAGGAAATGTCGTTCTTTTTAAAAGCTTCTTACAGTCCCTTACGGTGATGTCGTCTCCATCACTTCTGCCAAGGCAGCATCTCATGCCTCTGTATGTCATTGAAAATATCATCCAGTGATGACTGTGTTTCCAGTAGGAGCTAAACAATCATTTTGTATGAATCTAAAGCAAAGACAGCAAAGACACTCTGAGATTTTATAATAAAAAATATTAATGAACAGATAAAGTACATGCGACCAGAACTATGTGGAAAGACCACGAGACTAAGATGAAAGGATTAAATGACAAAAGTACTGTTATTGTGGAAAAAGGTTCTTTAGATCATTAAATGTTCTGCACATTAAAGAAACAGTTCTGAAAGTTCTTTGGGGAAACCAAAATGTTTTTTCTCTTTCTATATGAGTGTATATCTATAATATTTCATTTGTTTTTAGATTATCGGTAGATAAACAGCATTAGGGCATTTTGGGGCACAAACGCCTACTAACAACAAACAATACAGTGGCTTCCAGCAATAAAAACCACTGTCAATGTGAACGTGGCTTTACAGCTAATGGTGCTGGAGCCATTATGATGCATCCATGTAAAAAGGGAGTGAAATCTGCAGTGTCTCGCAGGAATCGGACCAGAGGAGCTGTGGGCGGCAGACGTGGCCAATCACAGTTGAAAAATATAAAAGAACAGAGCATGCCATTGTCTCAAGGCCTAACCAGGTTGCCTCAGGACAGCATGGGCCAGACTGCTGTTGTCGAGGTAACGGTGGCCAATGGTAATAACAGCACAATGTTTCGGGATGGGAATGGCAATGCCATTTAAAATGAATAAACTGTGCAAAAAATAATCTTGTTTTGCTAATCTGCATAAAACAATAACTGTTAGACCAAGAAAAAGTATCTTGTTTAAAATGCCTGTGGATATTACAAACATGCCAAAAAAAGGGTAAGAAGTAGGGCTGCACGCTTAATCGAAAAGCCAAAATCACAAAGGCTGCAATTTAATAAAATAAATATTTGTGAGAATTAAAAATGATTAGTATCTAGCTCTATTTTGAAGTAAATGCTGCTCCACACAAACTCCATCTCTGCATCTGCTCTGAGTTTAAGTTGCTTTAATGTGCTTTTGGAAATGCAAGATGTGCCAATCATCTTCCCATACTTCTAATTAGGAGCGCTTATGAACTGCGCTTATGAACTGTGGAACTCTTTCAAAAATTGACTGCATTTTTACTACAACAGCCACCAGGATTAATTATGGTTTTCTTGCTACTAATAGGAATAGTGTGAAGTTTAGTCGTTGAGTCATGGGCTTGAGTCACCACTTTGTGAGAAAGAATGTCTGTGCATGAGCCCTTAGTGGTAATCCTAATTTGGCTAGGGCCCAGTCAGCAAATCAGTACTGGACAAACACCTCATAAATATTCATAAGCCAGTCTAATAAGGTTTAAATGCATCTCACAAAACTTCAGATCTCCTACTAAAATCTTGTTCCCCAAAACCCATCTAAATCCATTCTATGCTGTCATTCTCTTCTTTCTCTCTTTTTTTTTTTAAATGACCACAGTCTGTCATACTCCTCTAACTCCATCCGCTTTTAATCCCTGCCCATCTCTGATTTATCTGTCCATTTTCAGGATGCCCATTATCTGCTCCATAAATCCACAGTCTCAGAAAGTGTAATTGAAAGCTTGACAAACATAAACTGTGTACTGAAATGGACCACAATATAAAGAGCAGGTGTTGGGAGCTCAGACACCTGGAGATAAACAATGCAATTGCACTACAGTTACAAATCTGACAGAAAAACCGGGTCCCTTTTAATCCCAAAATGAAATTTGCCATGCATGCAAAAATAAAAATTATAATAATAATAATTGTAACAAAATGGAGGTGAAATATTCACAGACTGAGAGCAGCTTATATATATAAATATGTTGCTACACGAATTTTTACATAGTGTCAGTCACTGAGTATTACACATGAGAGATTTGAACTGCTAATCGTCTCTGTGAAATTAATTTGCCACATATAAATGTGTGCCTATCTTACAAGTCTATTACTATTAAGTAGAGACTTGAAACATTTAATTTGCTCTACTTCATCATGTTGGGCAGCACTTAGATAGCAGCTCTGGATCGGTGGTCCAGACAGAAGAAGAGAGATTGCGCCTCAGTAGTGCACTGGCTCATAGCAGTTTCACACAGGGATGCAAGTTAAAAATTTCCCTCTTGCGTCCTGAAGCACCTAGAAACACTGAACCATGAATATTTTACCACTTGAAAACTGAATGATAAGTGAGCAAGTAAAACTGAGCAACTTTTTCTTGCTGCATTTAATCACAAAAATCCCGATACAGCACAAATAATGCACAGAAATGTAAATTGATACATTTAGAAATTTTTATTATATACATTATAACTTGCACTTTATTTTCTTCAAACTTAGCACTGTGTGCCCAGCAGCGTAGGGGAGTAACTGCGTTTAAGTATAACGGCGTTACTAACGGAGTTTACTTTTCAGTAACGGAGTAATCTAATTAATTACTTTTCCCATCATTGCAACGCTATTATCTTTACTGAGAATGTAAAGTGTCGCGTTACTACAATTTGGTTGAATAAAGCACGAGGTGTCATGCTTTGGCTAGTGGCTACACATCAGCTACCTGACACCGTTGCAAATCCAATGATGATTTGCTGGATGGGCGGTGCCCTGCTCACGCTGTCTCACTGCACGCTCTGACAACCACTAAACACAAGACGGCATCAGCGATATTGGCGTTCTCGAACTGGAAGTACCGGAAATTAAAGGCGAGAATGTTTCTGTAACATGCACGTTAAGCCCTGGAAAAAAGACTTTATCCATGTCAAGCAACTCAAATCTTATGAACCACCTCACATCAACACATGTTAACATGTTACTGTACTGAATATTTAATGCTGTGTTCACACCAGACGCGACTTGCGCGAATAAATCAGGTGAGCTTCTGCCAGTTGAGTTCACGCAGCATTTTCAACCACCCTTTTTATTCAGATAATTTTCTAAATATTACTGTTATCGTGTCATGAAATGTAGTTTTAAAAGTATTTCATGCGAGAATGTAGTTGTTTTAAACTCAAAAATGCGCTTTATTTAAAAATGTGTTTCGCCGATTTCTGGAGGTTGTCTATTCGCGTCTGGTGTGAACGCACCATAAGAGTTGGATAGTGTTCTGTTTATTGTGCAGTAACTTTAGGCCTAATATACAGTTACAGAGATTTGCACTAATGGCCAGGTTTCCCTTTGTTTCTTTTTACCCAAGTTTAAATTTGTTTGTCTTAATTTTGCACTTGAATTTTATTTTCAATATTTATTTTTTATATTTTTATTTCTATGCATATCATATGGCAGGCTGCAATCTATTGAGTTCAAATAAATACAACATTTTCTAAAATACTTAGTGTTTTTATTCTTCAATCAGTTAATATAAACATCTTATATATTAAAGATGTTATAGGACGTAATAGCATTATAGAACATAAAAAATAACATCACAGTTACTTTGCTGAGTAACTAATTACTTTTACAATGTGGTAACTGAGTTACTAACTCAGTTACATTTTAGGAGAAGTAATTTGTAACTGTAACTAATTACTTTTTTAAAGTAAGATGACCAACACTGGTGCCCAGTGATATTAGCATTGAGCTCTTACCAAAACAGAAATTAGGTATTCACTAAAAATAGCCTCCAGTCCATTACAAAACTTAAATAAGAAAATGGCAAATATGAACCCAAGATGATACTACCGTTCAATAGTTTAATATAAGATTTTTTATAAGAAGTCTGTTATGCTCCACATGGTTGCACTGATGTGATAAAAGAATACAGTAAAGCAGTAATCCTGTGAAATATTAGCATTTAAAATAACAAAATGTAACATTTAAAATATTATTTTTAATCATTATTAATATGACGACAAAGCAGAATTCATAGCAGCTATTATTCTAGTCTTCAGTGTCATGCAATCCTGGACTTTACTCAACAGCAAAAGCCCTATTTGAACAGGACTAATTTCCCTGAACAGATAAATTTGTGTTTCACAGACCAACTGCATTTTAACCCTGACACACAACCTCGGTAAAAATGATAAAACCAAACCACTTGTGAAATCTAATCTTGTCCAGATAGGAATATCTGTAAGTACAGCATATATGTTCCACAACATCTCCTCTCATTTATTTTGACCTTTGTCAAATATCATAACTAAAACCAAATCTTATTATTGTGCTATTATTGTGTTTGTACTTCTGCTCAATTTCAGTTCGCTTCTGTACTCAGTCTGAGATAGCGAACTATCTCCCAGTTTTCCTCAGGCTCCAAAACAGCCGACCAATCAATGAACGGAGCGGCAAATTTAGGATTGTAGTTAAGGTTAGGGAAATCGAAAACAGACACGGAGACACGGGATGCTATTCACTCGGTTGTGGAGAATATTCCCGGCATTTGCCAACTGAAGCCCGAACAAGAAGAGTGTTTGTTTCACATTTTGAACGGAGGTGAAGTTGTGGCCCTATTCCCGAGTCCCAACAGGTTTTGGGAAAAGTTAAATTTATCAGCTGTTACCGATCGTTAGTGAGAAACTGAGGAGGCCAAAGTCCGGCAAGGCGATAATTGTGTTTGTGAACTGCCATGTTCACTCCGGTATTTCGCTCTATGGTTTTGTTTTTGCTGCATTCCTGTGTTTACAGTGGTAGTTCGAGGCGGCTGAGCCGGCGAATAACACACGTCATAACCAAACGTTATGTGATTGGCTTACGGGTAACCAATGATTTTAAACTTCAGACAAGCATGGCATGTCACAAACATCATTTGGAAAAGGAATCCTGCACAAATAGTGCTAAAGAGCTCTAAATACTAAAAACTTTTTTTTAGGAGTATAAGATCGGCCAGAGGGCAATGTCTACACAGATATAGAAGGGGACCAGACTAGCACACTTTGTAACAGACACTTTCACAAAGACACAAATCTGATCCCTTACTTTCCTAAAGACATAGAACACACATATACATCCATTTTGAAACTGTTTCTCCCTCCCCAGCTGTGGACTCACCCTGTCAGAACGACCACAAAGTCCATTACGTTCCAGCCATTGCGTAGGTAAGAGCCTTTGTGAAACACAAAGCCCAAGGCGATGATCTTAATGCCGGCCTCGAAACAGAATATTCCGATAAAGTAGGGCTCTGTGTCGTCCTGCAGGAAGAGAGAGCAAAAAGAAGGATAACTTGTTTTTGTGCTTTTGAAAGAAGAGAGTGCCTATTGATGCATGGAAGAAAGACAGTAAGCAGAATAGCGAATATAGGTTGAAGCTTTTCGCTTTTTTGCACAACACACATAGAATAGGGCAAGATGCATGGATTTGCGCTGTGTTGAGGAAGGCAGGGATCTGACATGATGTAAAATCACATTCTATGTGATTGAAAAGATGTTATAATTAAAGAGACTATCATTATATTATATATTTTCCCCTCAAGATAATATATGTACACATTTTCAGATCATGTTAGTACCAGAACATTGCATCTCAGAGGAAGTCTCAAAATACTGAAACCAAGTGAAACTGGAAAAAAGTACCAAGTATGTGTCATGGAATCTGTTAGATGAATGTACTTAAACAGATTCAGTCCTGGCTACAGCGTGTCACATTTGCTTTTGAACTCATTCCCATTAATGTCACCAGAGCCCTACGGCTCTACAGGCACTTACACCGGACTAACCTCTCCAGGGCTCTGCTCTCAGAAATCCCTCCCACTTTATGAGTGCAATTATCAACCCCACTTGCAAATAAGTCTTCTTATAGCCCTTTTTTGATAGAAAAATTGCCCTAGCAATAGAATTCTTCAATAACAACAGCATGATGCCGTTTTATGATTATAGCTTGGTACAGAAAGGAAAACGCTGCAGTGTTAAAGCTCTCTACTATCTGCAAAAATAACTGTGCCTTTAGTAATGCATTACATATTTTTTCATTATCAAACACAAAACTAATTAAACAAACAAAAACTAAATTTGTGTTGAACACTCCCTTAAGGTGCCCAAAGTGAAATCATACTATATTGGTGTATATTTTCTCAATAATAGACAGCACCTGTCGTGTTGTCTCTATGAAATCACTTGGCAAAAATGTGCTCGAGGGAGCAGATGTGAGGCTGTGTGTAACGGATGATTTATGGGAGCAGAGAAATGAGTGAGCGTGGCGGCAGACAGCATATTTCAATCTATTATGTATAGATCCATAGAGTTTATTCGTAATGAACATCCTGTCTGTAGTGTTTGGGTATCGGGGGGGGGGGGGGGGGGGTTTAGCTCTGCAACGGGTAGGGAATTGGTTGCGTCACAGTGTTAACCAGACAGGCTGTTGATGAATTTGACAGGTTGAGGTTGAACCCTTGCTACAGGGAACAATGAAAACTGCAATAGCTCTTAAGCTAAGGACTGTCTCTGTCTCAAATCAAACATAGGACCTTAAAGGAACAGTTCATCCCAGTATGAATATTCTGTCCTTATTTATTCACCCGTGTAATGTCATTTCAAACCCATATAACTTCCTCACAAATGTGTAAAAATATCCATGCATGCTACAGAATTGTTGTGGAAAAACACCTAGAAAGCAGTTATTCATATGCTTTGTGGCCTATATTCTTATGTAATATGTTTTATGGGAAGAACAGACCAAATTTAAGTGAGAATAAAAATCTTCATAAAAGCTCTCCAATGCACATATAATTTTTTTTTTTATATTCCACACACGTGCATGTATACATATTTGTATATGAATTTAATTAATACTTTGATTTAGAAAGGATGCATTGAACTCAAAGTAAATACTTTTATCCTGATTTCATAATAAATTTATATTTCTAATAAATGTAGTTTCCCACAAATATCAAGCAGCACAACCATTTTTAAGTTTGATAATAATAAATGTTTCAAATAAGCATTATTTATTTAGTTAGTTAGTTCGAAGGTGAAGGGTGGTCAGCGCCAATAGCCTCTATATATATAGCGTCATTGCGCTTCGGGCATCCCGAGTTCAAGTCCCAGCTCAAGAACCTTTCCTGATCCCACCCCCCTCTCTATCCCAATTTGCTTACTGTGTAATGACTGTCCTATTATAATAAAGCAAAAATGGCAAAAATAACATCTTAAAAAAAAAAGGTGATGGTTGAAATAAATTTGACAGGGGAAAAAAATTAATAAATTAATCATGAAAAAGCGCATCATAAACACACATTTTGTGTTCCATAACCCATAAACCCTGTAAAAGTTGCTTTTTTAGCATCTGGGAGTTGTTTGACCTTATAGGCTCATGCTGTTTTCCTTTCTGTGATTGCAGTGCTTCTCCTAGGAATGTGGAATCCAACATCACCGCCTGCATATTCAGCTTCACAAAGAGATTATTACCGCCTTAAGCCGCCAACATGTCCGGTTCCTAGTTTAATTGTGCAACAGCACACTTTGAAGCTGCTTCCTTATTTCATTTTGACTCAACAGGCACAACTACAATTGCAAGTGGGGGAATAAGAGCAAGACAGTGGATCAAAGCTTGCTCTGCATGGGTTAAGGTCGGATCATGGAGAAGCAGCGTTATGCACACATTCGTCAATGGTTCCCAGCAGGCAGGGATTTAATGAGACAGAGACGTGGCTCCTGTGTTGAATGCTTGGGTGGTTCTCAGTGGCCCTGGATGGGAGCTCTGAGAGTGGGATAACAGCCTCCGCTCCAACGGGCTCACTGATCACCCACGCCAACCAGTGCAAGACCGCTAAAATGATCAATCAATATACTCCAGCGGGGATGTCGGGTGTGTGGGTGGAAAGAAAAGCAAGCCAAATACACAGTTATCTCTCACTTGCTCTGCTTTTCTAGAATGCATTGTCATTGCTGTTTTTCTCTCCTGAGAGATATGGTTGCAGTCTTATTCAGTAAAAAATGAATAATCTGATATGTGATAGACATGTGAAACCTTAATAATCAAGAGTGAATGACGAGAAAACAGAGAATTCTGATGCTTACCAGGCGTTCAGACATGGGGGTCTTGTCCATGGCGGGGAGATGCTGTTCAAGGGCCAGTACAATGCAGTTGGCAATGATGGTAGTGAGGATCAGGTACTCAAATGGAGTGGAAGAGTCAAGGAAAACACCAGAATAACAATACAAACAAGAAACATACATTCAAAAATATTCAGAAGAGGAAGACCAAAATAGGTGCATTACATATCAATAACCCAATGTAAATTTGACAGGAATTGTGCTGATATAAGAAAATGGCTTAAAGGGACAGAGAACCAAAAAAGATCATTATACACCCTGATGTCATTCCAAACCTGAAATATTTTCAAATATCTTAGTGTTTTTATTTCATGCAATGAAAGTATGGTCTTGACGAACAACAATTGCAAAGAATAAATGCTGAATCTGAATATGCCTATTTCCAGAAGGTCAAAAAAACAGTGTGCGAAAAAACAAATATGTCCAAACCTATAGCATTCATTCTAGGCAAAATGTTCACAGATGACCCATTTTCCCTGAGAACCTGAAGTGCACATTCAGTGGACACTTCACTAACCCATGAGGTCAAGGGAGTGGATTTGTGTAGGTCAGGTAACAGTGGTGGACATAGTACATCTGAATTTCAGACATACACTACACGTATACTACACGTATTATAAAACATAAATTTTTATACTATATATACTACACTACTATACAAAAACATTATTTTTTTAACAGACACAAAGGTACAAACCAAACTAAACAGATTGCGATTTTGTACACAACCCGTGTTCTAAAATCATCTCAAAATATTTCAAACATGACATCCTCCAACAGGATGTTATCATATTCTAAATCTATAAAAGCTGTGTCTGTGTCCATTATATATTTTGTGACTTTCTGCAAAATCTGTGAACTCTGATTGCCCAAAATCAGCAAACAAGCTTCAACTTTCAGCAACTAGTGTCGACCCATCCAGACTGCAAATAAAATAAAATCAATGCAAAGTCATATGAAAGTCAAAGTATAATTTTAAAAGTATTCCACAGGAATAACTACTTGTGAGTTTCCACCACAAGGAAAAAAGGATTGTGTCATGTAAACACTCAATCACTAAATCATTAGGAGATGAGGACAAAACAACCCCAGCAGATCCCAACCTACACACCTCCAAGCTTAATCAAGCAACTGAGATTCAACTTTGTGTCCTTGGTATTCCTAGACGACCATGTTTAAACCAACTAGCAGTAATGCTGAATGCATTTACACCACCTCTATTCTGGAAATGACATGCAGAGGTCTGGGCATAAAAGCAAGACATGCTTACAACACTGGAACATTGCAGTGCAGAGATCATGACTACCCATTAGACTGGCATGATGCTTTCTCTCTCAGCACAGCCATTTGTGCAACCTTATTGCATCTATGAAATATTTGTCTAAGCCCACCAGTATTGTTATTATTAAAATCTTTTTCATCATTTTTAAAGGAAACACTGAAAGGCTGCTAACATCTTTATGGATGGTCAGCCATTATAGTGCATTCTTAGGATAGGATCCATTTTCCAATTCATTTTCTATGCCTGTTCCCTACAGCTATAGGTCTTTATGGAATCGCCATTCATGGAGGCAACGGATTGGAAAGGAAAGGTCCAATGGCTGCTTCAATCACATTCTTGTCACGCCCTAGAGGGATCTCCACATGTTATAGAAACATAATTCTATGAATGCCTGAAATGCATAAAGAAGCATTTAAATGTGCAACAAACTAGACGAGTTTATCAAAAATAAAGGCAGGATATCTGACTTCACAGTGAGTGTTAAAATTCTA
This sequence comes from Carassius carassius, assembly GCF_963082965.1. Taxonomy (NCBI): domain Eukaryota; kingdom Metazoa; phylum Chordata; class Actinopteri; order Cypriniformes; family Cyprinidae; genus Carassius; species Carassius carassius. Next base: position 8,375,836 of record NC_081790.1, read on the forward strand.
GTAAATGTTGGTAACTGAAACATCACTGGTGAGATTTCAGGACCCTGGATAGCGCTACAGCTTTTCACAACAATTGTGTTATAAAATGAAAAATTACCTGGGTTCATACATTAGTTTATTAAAGAACAATTTGCTAATGAATATACTAATGATGAATATGCTAATTAACTATTTTTGGCAGAACTATTATGACTACTACTCCACTAGTAAAAGTAGGCTAATATTACATAGTACTGAAGGCAACTGTTTTACATTCCCATTACTGTTAACGCCAAAACATTTCGAAAACAACGCAACCGTTAGTTTTTTTCTCTTTTATAATGCCAATAACACTAGAAAAATACAACACACGATCTGCAAATGCTTGTCAGTCTTAGTAAACTTAAAACCGCTCTGAAACACAGTGGTGGATCTTCATCGTTTGACGTTTTAACCGGTTAGATACTGAAACTAAGCAGCGCATGAAAGTTTCTGCGACTAAACCAAACACATGAATATTCAATAAGGAAGCGCTGTGCCGATTCATAATTGGTTGTCTGTTACTTATCAATTAGCCGTGATGTCCTTACTCCTCGTTTCACAGTGTATACATTTGGTGGTTCCAAACCCCTTTTGAAACGTTGCTTACCCGATGATTAAAACTAGTCTGTAAGCCAGGTTTAAACACACACCTTAGCCAGGTGCAGTATGAAAAGCCCTATCGAGCGCTTGACTTTCCCACATTTGAATTAGAAAATAAAAGGGCTGATCAGCCAACACCCCGGCACGACCACCAGCTGCCAAATGCCTTAAAGTGCGTGAACACGTGAAAACAAAAGGCATTTCAAAAGGCGTGTCAATCACCATTTCAGCACGCAACAGTTCATTTGACATTGGCAGATCTAAAAGCGTGTATCTACATGCTTTCTAAACAAGAATGAGATCATATGTAGAAGTGGAGATGCCATGAATCTATATCCATTTTGCATAAATCTGGAAGATTAAGGATATGGCCATTCGGTTATTCTTTTTGCGTATTTCCTGAAGACATTGTCCTCACTGAAGATGAACAAAGAGCGGTTGACAGTGAAGCAGTTCTGTTTGGTTTGTTTAGGATTATATAAAGCCATTGTCCTGGCTCTCTGAGCCATCGACTGTTTGTACATTCTTTGACCGCCCGAGGGACCTCCTGCCCGGGCTCCCCCTCTCCCGGCGCCCGCTGGACCTCCATAGCGGGTGGACAGATCGTCTCCAAAGCGAGCCATCCTAGAAATGCAGATATCCAACAGGTAAAATCCAGACTGGCATTAAACAGGAGATGAAGAGTGCACATTACAGTACCGACATCTGTTATCACTTAGAGTCCCCATCAGTCTATGTGAAGTGAAATAAAAATATAAAAGTCCCTTTTAACCAGCTCCCCGTGCGCCCTCACCTTACTCCATTGCTCAGAAAATTGCACAAAATAGAAACTTGTCATAGAAATGTCATTCCCATTGAATGCATTTCAAACAAAGGAAAATGTGTAACCATTCAGTTCGTGCCACATTCGTCCAACAACACAACCTGATCCAGCTGACAGGTCACGAAACCAAAATGTGCACCATCACTTACGCGTCATGCTATACAGAAAAAGCGAGTTTGTGGAATCAAAAGCGCAAATAAAGGTATTCCATATGCACGCGCAAACGTTTGTTCTGTTTAGCAATGATTTGCTTTCCGCTTCCACACAACAATTGCACTTGGAGACGCGCACGGTACGAATGGTGCCAAACGAGTGGATGCTGGTGTGCGAGAGCCTCTCACACGTGACGCAAACGGCCCTATAGGCAGGACCACCTGCTGGAGAGCGCTGAGGGGGAGGGTGTCTTAATTGATCATCAATGAATTCAATTTATTTAATACGGTGTGTCTTATAATGTTTGAATAACATCCATTAAACTAAAATTGCAAAAGCTCTTTGTTGTTATTAAATTTGAATCCTAAAATATTGTTGAATTGTTTATAATAGCACATACAAATCTAAAATCAGTGGCATCATTACATAAAAGCATAAGCGAACCGTTGGTTGCCTCTTGTCAGTCAGTAAATTATCAAGCTGCATTGTGTGCCTTTATTTAGTTATTGTAATGCATAATAGTATCGGTCGCATATGCACATTTTCATAGTTTTAATGGTTAAGGGGGAAAACGAATAAGACATATTCAAGATAAGCAAATGTGTTATTAATCACAATATTTTCCACTTGTGACAATATTTGTCACAAGGTCACGTTTTGAAATATGTTCCTTGTATTACTTTTAAATCATGTTGTATCATATCATTATGTAATAACAAATTATGCATTTATATATTATTATATATTACATACAATATTTTTTGGTGTTTTTTATATTTAGCCAATTACATTTTATATTCATTAACACTCACAGAAACTTTTTTCCGTTTAGTTTTAAATCTTAATTAAAACATTACAGTTAGAATTACACTAATTTAGCTGATCTTTATGTTTGGTTTCCACATAGGCAAAACGTGACTCCACCCAGGGCATCTCCACCTCTCCAAAGAAGGAAAGATTCTTGAAAGCAAAGTATCCAGCATGCCCAGATGTAAAGCTCAAGGCATTACAGTCAGTAAGTGTGAAGGATTTTCTGTGTGCATGCAGCCAGTCCAGACCCAGAGGCACACAATCTCATGACAGACTCCAGGCTGTTGAGCTAATCTCTGGATGTGTGGCATACCAGAGCTCCATCCTACAACACCCTAGAGCACTGCAGTGGAAAGGATTCAAGACATGCACACACACGTAGCCAAGTGGAAGATACTGCACAAAGGAAATCAGTTTTCAATCGCAGGACTGTTCTTGGATCTCTGTATCTTTGTATCTTTCAAGAATATTTTCCCGTTGACAAGATAACATCAGCATTATGATTTTCTCCATTTTACACTACACTGCTCCCAAAAATTATTTGGACACTTTATCCATATTTTAAGGTTTATAAATATTCCATTGCATTAACTGTCAAATTAATTCACTCATATATATATATATATATATATATATTTAAACACACACACCAAAGTTAAGCTCACTCCAGTTGCATGTATTTGATCCAAATAAAGTAAAAGCATTAATATTGTGTAATATATTTTTTATATGAATTTTCAGCAGCCATTACTCCAGTTTTTAGTGTCACATGATCCTTCAGAAATCATGCTGATTTGATGCCTATGGATTTTCTTTTTATTATTATTATTATTATTATTATTATCAATGTTGAAAACAGTTGAGCTGCTTAATATTTTTGTTGACACCGTGACACACTACCTTTCAAGTGTTTGAGGTAAATACGATTTGGGGAGGGGGTTATTCAGCAAGGATATAGACTTTTTCATTTTACAAAAGAATTTCATTTTAAATAAATCTGGTTAATTTGACATTTTATCCAAATAAAACAAATACACAAATAAATGACTGTTCCCACAAAAATATTGAGCAGCAAAAACTTGATAATAATCTTGATATAAACTTGATATAATTGATAATAATAATTACTATTAATAATTAAACAAGTAGTAATAAGCAATAATAATTGAGCATCAGTTCAGCATATTACAGTATATTAAAAGCAACTTACAAATGAATAAAATTTTAGTCCTAAAAAAAAAAAATTCTGATTACATGAGGTTCAATATTTTATCTTGCATAATTCAGTTAATTCCAGAGTTGAAGTGTCCAAATACTTTCTAAGGCCACTGTGCAGTTTACATATATTTCTCCTGTTGAAACTTTAGGCCCCCTAGTGGCTAATAGAATGAATTAAAAGTGATAAATTAAAATTTTTCTGTGTAAAGTACTCACTATTGACCTTTAACAGCATTGAGCTTTAGCTTTACAGCAGACCGTGATAAAGTAGCTAATAACCTTTAGTGTGGGTTACATTACAAATGACTTCTGTTCCCTGCTGCTCACCTCTCCTCCCATGGTGCTACCTGCTCTTGACACATTTCATGGGCGCTGATGATATCGGTGTTCCTCAGGTCTCTGGGCCTCACCAGCTCTACCACGGTCTCAAATTTGCTACATTCTGCAGTGTTCTGGTCATCTCCGGCTGCTTGGCTCTCTTTGCTGGATAGTTCTGTAAAAGCGGCTTTTCTGTTCCTCTGATTGTCAGGTGGCTCAGAAGACTGAGCCCAGGAACTGAACTCTGTGCCCAGAGTTAACATCCGCCATGTTCCAAGTGTGGCCAGTCTGGCAGCTTGATTTTTGAAATGAGATATGATAAACAGACTGACACATTATAAGGAAATTAAAGGAGGGAGACAAGTGCATGCTTGGTATAGGGCCAGTTTTAAAGGAGTTGTATTGGACCTGTATTGTACATTCTATTTTATATAATTCTTACTAGTGTAATAACTCTTACAAAATGAATGTTTAGGATCTATAAGCACTTCTGTATTGTGAGTTTTCATAAATAAAATGTAAATAATTGTCCTAAAATTCTTGTTACTATTAAGAAAAAATAAATCTTATTACCATGCCAATAAATAAATATATGAACAAAATAAATATTTAAATACAACTTTTTATTAATAATACACTGCTGTTTATATTTATACATTGATTTAAATACAAAAATGTATTTTTTTCCATTGTATCGTCATTGTATACTATAATTCTTTAGTAATAAAAATTATTGTTATTAATAACATTGAGAATAATAGGAATGGAAAGGATTAATGATTTTAAAAAGGCCTTATTGTTATCAAAATAAATATCACCAAGCAAAAAATATTTTTTCTTGTTTTTGGAATTTGGGGTGAGCCTGTTCTGCCAAGGGATGAAAATTAGCATAATTCAGATTTTTCTTCTCATAGGTTATATCTGTGAGGTTATATCTCACAATTGAGAATGTTTTTTCTCCTAACTCTGAAATCGTACAATTTAGGCTGGAATGAACCTTTTTTTTTTACATTTTGTTTCCCGTTGTGGACATGTTTTTGTGAGATTCGCCCACAAAAAGACATTTAGTCTCAGCTCATCATTTAATGTCACTAAACCTAAATGCCACTTAAACAAGTTATTTACATAATCTTCATCTATCATAAAAATAAGTGAAGTGTTCACTGTGAGAGATGAATAACAATCCAAAACCCAGTTAATGACACAGCAACCTCGAATGACAAACCCAATGAACATCCTACCATAGATGACAGCTGATTTTCTCTCCTTCCAGTCAGAGTTACGCCGTGCTGATCTCATCATGGCCCTTTCTACTTGTTAACCTTTTCACGATCCGGTTTCTCAAGCCGTAACACAGTGTATTCACAGTGCGTGATCCTCATACTTGTGCTGACCACTGGAATAGTGAGACATACTCATGTTTTAAAGTTTGCAGCAGTGGAATGCGGAAAGGCGGTTTCCTGTCTCATTAGTTAAAAGCCTTTATCGTCAAGTCAGAAAGCCTCAATCATCAGCTCACAGTTCATTTGATCAATTACAACCAAGTAACTCAAATAATCAGGAAGTTTATAAAACAAAAGAACACTTCTTCATAAATAATCAAAAGTCTTCCTGCTTTGCATCACAAAACTCCTTTGGTCTCATTTGTGGCCACACGGCTTTAAAGTGACTTATCTCCTACCTTAAAAAAATTTTATGGGATGAACAGCAGAGATCGTTCATTTCAGATTTGCATCGTTATTTTTGCATAATAGTGACGGAGATGTTTCTCTTTTATTAGTAGTAAATTTATTGAAAAAGAAAAACACAACCAGTAAGATTGTGCATCATGTTTCACTGTCCAGAAATATGTTACAGTCCCCCCCCCCAGTTTGCAGTGTTTTGTATCTCTATGTCTGAATTTGCACAAAGGACATGACTACACTATCAACGCTTAAAAAGACTGTAATAGTTTCACTATCAACATGAACTTATGGAACAAAACTGATACAGGCTAATTGTCAAACTACAGCTAGAGGCCAAATAAAAAATACAGATGAAAAAGAAAAAAAAAGAAACACTTGCTTCTTCATCGTATTTTACAACTTGTATTCACTTAGTGAGTAATAAAAAAATAAACAGAACAAAAACCTTTTTCAGCACCATTTGCGTTTTCCTATACCCAACCGCATTTCATTCGTTCCAGTCCTATTTCTAGAGCACGTGTCTCAAAAGCATGCTAAAAGGTTCCATCATTGTGACCGAAAGTACATACAGAAATATTTTACAGTTTTCATTTGCATTGATGGGGGTGCAAGTAATATGCATTTATCGACAGCTGTGTCAATCCAGGCCTGTAACATGCAGGAAATAACCCATAGGGCTTGTTTTTAGACTCGTCCAGGATTAATTTGCACTTCCAATGGCGAATCGCCATTAAAACGCATTTATACTCTGGGCTCAATATATAGGCCAAAAATGTCCTGTTCAGAGGCCTTTTCATGATTTTGGTAGCACTGACGTGACGTCCTGCGTCTGTGAACCAATCAGAGGACACGCGCGACGGGCGCTAATGTCCAACTCATCTCAAGTTAATACAGCTGAATGACTGAGAAAAGGCTACTGAAAAAAAAGGAGGTTTGGTCTTTGAATACCTTTACAAAATTTTCTCCATATTCCGTGAATGTACAAAAACTAAAATCAGGAGTAAAGTAAAACGAACAGATGCATAAATGAACATTATTTGAAACTCATTTTGGATTTGGGAATCGATCGTTCAGTTTTTGCTGACCTTGACTGGGTAACGTAAAACTTTGAAGAATAAAGTTCATGAAGGATGACAAGAAATGACACAGAAGTTCGAGTCGGGCAGGAGAACACTGTGCGACAAGAATAAGGTCCAAAGGGGCTGCCCGACAATAAAAAACCTATACAAAATGTGCATACCAAACACCTGAAAAACCAGTCCAGTTGTGCACCTCTCTCCTTCAAGACTTTAAACCCTTAAACTGCTTCAACCAATCAGGCTTTCAGACCACCAGAGCTAAACATGGCACTGTGGGTGTAGCATCAAGTGGCCCGGGTTGGTAACCGGAGCTGATTAGAGATGGCAGAGGTGTGCCTGTGATGGGAGGTGACAGGCTGGTAGAAGAAGGAGAACCGGATGTTTTACGCTAGAAAGATGGGTTTAGCTGGGGCTGGAGGGGGTGGATGAGCTGGTATCGGGCAGGGCGCTGGGCTGCTGGTCTCCTGGAGTACTGTCTGCATGTCTCTGTGCGATGGTGGCGGCTGAGTGCTTGCATTTGGATGAGCCACACTGGCAGCTGAACAGCTTCCCTTTTACATCCCAGAAGTGATCACCGTAATCAAACCTGAGAAGGGGAGAGAAATTCTAAATTTCTGTTCTAATAAAAAATAAATGAGCATCAATGAATGCTTTCATAAAGTTAATGACGGGAAGCTAACATATGGAGTCAATCTAAATTAAGAATTAGCAAGTAGATGGATATTAATGTGAATCAGACCCAAGTTCGTCTCCGGCACTGATGTTCTTGCAGGCGAAGAACGCGATGTGAGGGAATCTGAGGTCCTGGTGAGAGGTGAACACTCGACAGGGGAATAGATTCGGCTCACAGTGATGGTTTATGAAGCGGCTGATGTTGCCGTAGAAACGTGCATCGACACAGTACATATCACCCATCTGCAACAGCAGCGACAGAAAATAAATTTGTAGAGTGATGCCAGACTGAAGAGAATGGGATGTGAAATTTATTCAGCAATAAATATGTATAAAAAAACAATTATATATAATATTATTGGTAAAATTGGACTAAAGGATATATATAGGTGAAATTTGCTTGCAGGCATGCAGATAATCCACTACTGACAGGAGCAGACAGGAGAGGTAATGTGATTTTGAAGGGGAGTCATCCTAAGATGGCGATACCTTACTGTCCAGACTGAAAAGATAGGAGTCATTCTCTCTGACATCTGCTTCGGCATCAGAGATGATCTCACCCACGTATCTGTTGGAATGGAATGAGACATTAGGGTACAAACACACTAAGCACATGATCATATCCATAAATACACTCCTAAACAAACCTCTGCACAGACACACACACACAGTTAGACTGAAACAGGAAGATATAACACAGGCCTCAATGACCTTTAGAAACATAAGAAACTCACTCGCAAACAAATGTTCCTTGCGGGATATCCTGTAATGTCTTGACACCCCATCCCATCATCTGCGTCCTGAACAACTGCAGTCTTACCCTAAGAAATCATTTAAGAGGATCCCACTCAATCCAGATCAAATACAGTACTACAATAGAACAACAAGTATATATGAATACTAAAGGGTTGGTCAGACATATATATATATAAAACTAAAGGGTTGGTCAGATATACATATATATGTGTGTATATTAGGGGTGTATGGGTACCTGTATTCGTACCGGACCGTTTCGGTACAGGGCTTTCAGTACGGTGCACGTGTGTACCGAATGACCGAATGCAATATTTTGTTTGTGGAACATAGGTACATTTTCGTGTTTCCAAACGAACATTAAGTGGCGGAAGTCTCCGCGTTCAGCGCAAATCTCGCCCTGCAGCTGATACTAAGGCCGTTGACACAGTGTGTCACCGGCCTAAGGTTTTCAAAAGGCATCACGCGAGTGTGAACATCACTACAACTGGGGAAAAAAAACGATTGTAATTCAAACGCAGCTCCCGTCGGCATTTAAACAAACCTTTGCTCTTAATTCCGATCGGTCCAACGCAATAACGAAATCTGAGCAGGTTGAAAAACTGTAACTGTTGATGCTGCACTTTACACTTTGGAAAAGTTATATTTTTTCAAATATGAGCAGGCCTAAAAGCTGGGATTGGTAATGCTGCACTGTAATCATAGTTATTTATTTATATTTTTCATTATATTTTATTATATGATATTGGTCTGAGACTGAGAGTCTTTTATTTAGTGGAGAACTTTGCAGCAGTATTTTATTTCTTATTCTTTTTTTATTTTATATTTATTTTATTAAAAAGTATAAAAAAAAAAAGTGTAAACAATTTGTAAAAAAAAAGTTTATAGTAATAAACAACCTGCAGTTTAATGTTTGCATTTCTTTCCCTTACTGTACCGAAAATGAACCGAACCGTGACTTTAAAACCGAGGTACGTACCGAACCGTAATTTTTGCGTATATATATATTAGGGCTGGACGATTAATCGAAAAGTAAGCGAAACCGAAATTTAGACCCTCTAACCGACGTAATTTTCCCATGTCGGTTATTTCGTTTATTTCCTGTTAATACTTCCCCCTTAAAAGCAAAACACGGAGGTGAACGCTGGTTCAACACATAGTGATGGCGTGCGAGCAGTGAGCCTTGAGTCTTCACTAAACTTTGTCAGTTGTAATTGTTTTATGGTTTGGACATTCAAGCGATTAGACGATCGGATGTGTATTATTATATCGAGCTACCATAGCTGTGAAGATCGCGCGCACAGAGAACCGCAGTTGTCAGCACTGTCCTGTGATTTATCACTAAAGTATCTTAGAATCTCAAAACTTATTATAGCATATTTTTCTACTTTTGAAGGAACTAGCCTATTTACAACCCCCAGCTTCACAATTATATAGAGATGGTTTGACTAATTCACACACGCAATCACTCATACTGGTACTGTTTACCTTTAATCTTTATTTATCTCTTACACCTAGCAATAATATGTAAGAAATGTTACTAACATAGATAAAATAACTGCTGATATTGATCGTTCTTTCAATAGGAAAAAATATACCACCTTTAATAGTCGATCTCAACCGTCTTGCTGAGGCCAGTCTTAAAAGACGCTCAGGACAGTTGACAGGCAACTGCTGGGTGTCGTCACGACAGCATATCATTTCACGTGTTATTAAGCCTTGCCACTTGCAAGGTTGTTCTCCTTTAAGTTCCAAGAGAAAACATTACCGTCTACAGCCACGAGAGGGCGCTCTATGTCTTTAGTGTACAGTAGACTACAGGAACACTGAGCAGCATAGAGCGACCTCTCGCGGCTGTAGACGGTAATGTTTTCTATTGGTTCATTTCTCTTGGTTCATATCTCTCGGTTCATGTCAAATTAATTTTGACAAATAAGTCGCACCTGGCTATAAGTCACAGGAACAGTCAAACTATGAAAAAAAGTGTGACTTATAGTCCGGAAAATACAGGACATAATAAATAAACAGTACACATACATATAGTATATAAACAAAAACTTATTTTGGATGCGATTAATCATTTGACAGCACTAATATATATATATATATATATATATATATATATATATATATATATATATATATATATATATATATATATATATATATATATATTTATTTATATATATATATATATATATATATATATATATATATATATATATATATATATATATATATATATATATATATATATATTTATTTATATATATATATATATATATATATATATATATATATATATATATATATATATATATATACATATATTTATATATATATATATATATATATATATATATATATATATATATATATATAAAGCTATCAGTCACCCTGCCTGTTTTCTGGATAAGGAGTTTTCAAAATGAAATATATAAATATATAAATAAAATCTGCATAAATCAGCATATTGAGGAAAAAAAATAAGAAAAACCAATAAAAAAGAAAAAACGCCACACTGACGTCACATTTCAATACATGTGTTGTTATTGTTTAATCTGACAGCTGTTGAAAAGGGGGTTTAATCATCCAGAATGCATGTGGAAGTGAGGTACCTCAGTCCGTTCTGTACCACACGGTTCTTGCAGGTTCTCCAGCAGGAGCAGGCATGGTTGCACTCAAATATAAGGGGTGGCTCCTCATTACAGAACTCAGGCAGCAGACGGCTCTCCTGATGCCACAAACACAAAGCATTTGAACTCTAATACTAAAAAGCACATAGCAACAAAATTTTAACGATCTAAAAAAAAAAAAAAAAAAAAAAGTCTGTATTGATCTGCATTCATAAGTTTCCACAATGATGCTAGATTATTTTGAATGGTTTTCATGGCACTGTTATGCAGTTTCTACTGTGTTCTGGGTGGTTTCTACATAGCTACATTACTGGCCTATTATGGTAAGGCAGTTTATTACTTAAAATACAATTAACAAATGCCTACCTCTAAGTGTGGGCTTTAGTAATAGTGATATTTGATTTAGCGACACTAATAATTTTGCCTAGACCATCTCACACTGTCTTGTATTTAGCTAATTCCTCCTCTAGGTGGAGAGGTTTGCCAAATCAAATTATATTAACAACAAGTTAGAGCTAGTAATGCATGTAACTGTGCTTCAGAATTACCAGTATATTCAAAATTTACACATAACATCCCTAACAGCTTAGTTATTAGATCCTAAGGATGGAAGTGCTCAGAAATTGACTTACTTTATCATACCAGCAACGCAGGCTGAGTTGGCCACACATGCAGCTAGCTGAGGAGCAATCATCTTTACAGACACAGTACTGTGGAATGAAATAACACCATTATACATCTTCTTCCTTAGTTTAGAGGTATATATCACTTATTCAAAGTTTTTTCTTAGCTAACCAGCCAACGGTTATTTGTCTACACTGCCAAAACAATTAATCAATGAGATTTGAAAAGTGTTACAATAAAAGTATTTTTTAGCTTATTTACCTGCAAGTGGGTGATATTTTTGTCAATGTTCATAGGGGACGTCACACAGCTATCGGGGACGTATTTGTAGTTGTCAGGACAGGGTTCGCTATCCACTGCATTCACACACGGGATGGGGACTTTCTCGTAGCCTCTGGCGATGTCCCTAAACACAGTTACACAGTAATTTATAGACTAATTTAGGTCTTAGTTCTGGTGTAGATAAACAGTTCAATACTGTGATCTGGAGGATGGTGAGATATGAATTAAGTGGATCTACCTGTTGAGAAGCTTCTCTACTAAGCCAGTCTGGTTGCTGTTAGCTTCTCTCTGCTTTTTGCTGGCTTGAAGTGTGTTCCAAACCTTCGAGTTGTGGCTGCAGCAATCCATGGGTGTCTCTCCTTCTTTGTTCTCGAGGCTTATGTCAGCACCCCGCGACAGAAACAAGCTATAAAAGATGCATTCTTGAAGGTTAGGACAAACAAAATGAAAAAAACTTTTTATTATTACTACTAGTACTACTTAGGGGTGAGCAATATGATCAAAAAATGTGTAATTATATTTTACGGTAATGATATTTATATGACAAAAAAACACAGTAGAATAATTTATACTACATAATATTGATTATATAAAGTAATCAAATGTATGAAAACACTAATATAAAATGTGTGAGGCACATTTTATTATGGATGCACGTATTAGAACAACAACAACAACAACAACATGTAAACTATACCATTTTCCAAAAAAAAAAAAAAGTTTTCGTCTTGAAACAAAATCATCCTCAATTTAATGGTTTGTTTGGATTCAGAGGTGGACCTGAAACAAACCAATTTAGGATGAGAAATATATTTGTAATCTATCTTCTCCTGTTGCAATACTACATTCAGGACTCCAACCAATCACTGTAACTGCCTGCTAACGGATCCATAATAAAATTTGTCCAGGAAATGATGAGCGCAAGCCTTTATAGCTAGCGTCCAGCTCCAATAAATCTACATGACATTGATCCAGTCTCCAATAAAAAAATGCAGCTTTAAGCTGATTAGTATGGAAGCACATGGGTAGCGATATTCAATTTGGAATGTAATATGCAAAATGACAATGCAATATGTAAAATGGCAATGCATTTCTGTATTTACATTTACATTTTCCAATACATTTGTGCAAAGTTTGGTGCAAAATGAAAATTAAATTACATAATTTTCATTTGCCATTTCATACACCAGTTTTTATATGTAAAATGAATACTAATTTTAACGCTTTATAAGTTGCAAAATTAAAATTAAAATGTATTACAGAAATGATTAGATATGTATAACATGTTCAAGCAAAAACTGTGGCAAAATGATAATTTAAATGCTATTTTCCTTAAATGCATTAACACTCACAGTCAAGACACTTACGATTGCATTTTCATTCAGTGTCCTGCAATTAATGTAGCAAAATTCAATGTGCACATTGAAAATGCATTCCGAGCTGATCACGTCTCCGCCCCCTCGCGCCATGTCAATCACTGCGTGAACAAGGCGGGGCTTGCAGAAGGTCTGAGACTCAAATCTCAAGAAGGATTCAAGTGAGAGAACATGGACAAGACCGTTGGTCCGTGTACGTTTTGATCATTCCGGTTTATGGCTTCAATATTACATTTGCACTTGTGGGCGGCGCTGAAACGCTCCTTTCATCTGATTGGTCGAATCGCTCCAGCTTCAGCTCGGTCTTTTCATTCTTTCAGGCAGAATAAGAGTCAGTGCGAGTGCGGCACTGTAATGTCTGAAACCACCGCTCACTGTTAATTAGCATAATATTTTAATCAGATGATGCTGGCCACATAATTCTACTGCTGCGACTTGCAAGAGACCCTGTTAAATTATTTCTAGGTTATAGTATTGTATAAATATTGTCCCACTGATAAAAACAGTGCAAATAGTTCTGTCTCCTTGGATAACAGTGAAGTGGAAATAAATATAGTTAAATTTATGAAATAAAATTAAATAGGAATTTTTGGGAAGGTAAGTCTGGCCAGTTATACAGCAATACGAGTCAGAGTCAGACGAACCAAGAGAAAACATTACCGTCTACAGCCGCGAGAGGGCGCTCTGGGGTAGGCTACAGGAGCACTGAGCAGCATAGAGCTAATTTTACTTTTTTTATTTCAGAAATGTAACAATATTAATTTTTACAATTATTTATTAATGTCACACACACACATACCTAGTGCCTTATGACTTAAAAGATGAGAGTGGTAAATGTTACAGACATGGAACTGTTCAGTCTATTATTGATTTTTATTTCCACTTCACTTTTATCCAAAGAGACAGAACTATTTGCACTGTATTTATCAGTGGGACAATATTCATACAATACTACAACCTAGAAATAATTTGCAGGTCTCAGCAGCACGAATTATGTGGCCAGCATCATCTGATTCAAATATTATGCTAATTAACAGTGAGCGGTGGTTTCAGACTAGGGCTGCACGATGTGTCGTTTAAGCATAGATATCGCGATGTACGAATCCACGATAGTCACATCGCAGGATGTGAGATGTAGGCTGTCATAGTTGATCCGTTATTCATTAACTGTACGGGCCAGCTACTCCCCTGCCCTTGACAGTGTGATTCGCGGATTAATTGCACAGCTTAACCATCATAGAATGAAAGTTTATAATTGACAGGACTGAAAACCACATGCAAGTTTAACAGGGCAGAGAGAGAGGGAGCGCGAGAGAGACAGAGAGAGCGCGCGAGAGAGACAGAGAGAGCGCGCGAGAGACAGAGAGAGAGAGAGCGCGCGAGAGAGACAGACAGACAGAGAGACAGACAGACAGACAGAGAGAGAGAGCGAGAGAGAGAGAGCGAGAGAGAGCGCGAGAGAGACAGAGAGAGAGAGCGCGCGCGCGAGAGACAGGGAGAGAGAGCGCGCGCGCGCGAGAGACAGGGAGAGAGAGCGCGCGCGAGAGAGACAGAGAGAGAGAGAGCGCGCGCGAGAGAGACAGAGAGAGAGCGCGCGTGCGTGCGAGAGAGACAGAGAGAGAGCGCGCGTGCGTGCGAGAGAGACAGACAGAGAGTACATTAGAAGTATCATCAATGTTTATAGAAATGTATATGGATTTATTTTGCATGTAATTTTTTTTTTCTTATGAATATATATGTATTTTTGTTTTGTTTGTTTCTATTCTGCTATGTACAATGCTTTGGCAATATGTACCTTTGTATGTCATGCCAATAAAGCAATATGAATTGAATTGAGAGAGAGAGAGAGAGAGACCGAGAGAGAGAGAGACCGAGAGAGAGCGAGCCGTTTTCAAACAACACGAAATGAGAATGTAAGTGTGCTCACCCCATTTTTGTTTGTAAGAAAAAATATCGCAATATATATCGCAGAAGAATAAAATATCGCAATGTCATTTTTTCCCAATATCGTGCAGCCCTATTTCAGACATTACAGTGCTTCACTCGCACTGACTCTTATTCTGCCTGAAAGAATGGAAAGACCGAGCTGAAGCTGGAGCGATTCGACCAATCAGATGAAAGCAGCGTTTCAGCCCCGCCTACAAGTGCGAATGAAATATTAAAGCCATAAACTGAAATGATCAAAACGTACACGGACCAACTGTCTTGTCCATGTTCTCTCACTGGAATCCTCTTCTTGAGATTTGAGTCTCTGAACTTCTGCAAGCCCCGCCTTGTTCACGCAGTGATTGACATGGCGCGAGGGGGCGGAGACGTGATCGGCTTGGAATGCATTTTCAATGTGCACATTGAATTTTGCTACATTCATTGCAGGACACTGAATGAAAATGCAATCGTAAGTGTCTTGACTGTGAGTGTTAATGCATTTAAGAAAAATAGCATTTAAATAATAATTTTGCCACAGTTTTTGCTTGAACATGTTATACATATCTAATCATTTCTGTAATACATTTTCATTTTAATTTTGCAACTTATAAAGCGTTAAAATTAGTTTTCATTTTACATATTAAAACTGGTGTATGAAATGGCAAATGAAAATTATGTAATTTAATTTTCATTTTGCACCAAACGTTGCACAAATGTATTGGAAAATGAAAATGTAAATACATAAATGCATTGTCATTTTACATATTGCATTGTCATTTTGCATATTACATTCCAAATTGAATATCGCTACCCATGTACCTAGTACATTGGATATGCGTGTAATCCTGCAGTACAGTTATCTTTTAGGAGGATGTAAGCCTAGCTCACTACAGACCTGTAAGACTGAAAGGAAGTTTCCCAATCAATCAGTCGGGATCAATAAAACCAAGTGGAGGTTTACTCACTTCACACAGTCCAGCCGGCTCTCCCGTGATGCTATGTGCAAAGGCGAGTCTCCGTGGATGTTGATGACATTGAGATCACACTTGGCATCCAGCAGGATCTCAGCTATCTCCAAACACCCAGAGAATGCTGCCCAGTGCAGACAGATATTTCCCTCCTACAATCAAAGTTGATGATTGTAACAGATCAAATACACTGCATTTTCAACCGTCTTCGTCATCTAAACCTATGTAAAAACTGAAATCAGGACAGAGAGTAGACTACAAAAGTAGACTACATTCTAAAACTGCAGATGTAATTTTGATATATTAAATTGCAGTTTCCAGAGTACAAAACACAGCACGCAGACCTTGTCTCGTATGTTGATATCAGCCCCTTTTGAGAGCAAGAGTTTTACTTGGTCCACATGTTTGTACTCTGTGGCCCAAATCATGGCTGTCCAACCTCCATCATCCTGGAACAAGAAATGCAACTACATGTCAATCTTTTTGACTCCAATGGCTCCTATTGTGCACAACAATACTGAAAGCACCATTAGTACCATTTACTCACAATTTATATGCAATTAAATATTATAATAGTGCAGTTTGGAATAACTTGAACAATGTATATGCATCACAAAAATGCTGATAGCGTTTTAAGATTTTATTAATTTGCATGGCTTTTGCAGGTCTAGAAACCACTTAAAAAAACATATGCAACCTGGTTAACATATGCAAATTAAATGCAAATCTTTTTTGACATTTTCAGGCCCTTGCATTGAGAACTACTGGTATATACCTTGAATCATTAAATAATAATAATAATAACAACAATTTTAGATAAAACTGATAAGATAAAACTTTTAAATAATAAAAAAGTGAAAAGTTATTTTGTTATAGTTATTAAAAGCCAAAGAAAAATGCAATAAGGTATTATATTACTGTAAATTAAAAAAAGAAAAAACCTACACAAATTAAAAAATTGGTAGTGCATCATTAACATGCCTTGTAACATTTATGAAACTCATTACACGAATCAGTAGGAGTAGTTATCAGTGGAATGGAGGACTATTGATGAGGTTGTTTGTGAAATTCCTGAACTATGTTTGGCAGAGTCTAACAACTCAAATAATGGAAATCCCCAAAAACACAGAAGGTGGAAACCTGGCAGTTAATATCTACAATTCCTGTAGACAGCAAGTGTTGTACAGTGCTGAAATGCCCAGTCTTAGCAGCAAGATGGAGACATGTTGAACCCTCAACATCCTAAAACAAACAAAGGAACCAGGATGTGATCAGTCTTCAAACAGAGTGAATGTTCATCTAAAAACAATTGATTACTGAGTGTTGTACTAAACAGACTTGCTTATCAACCCTCTTGCACATGGCAGCTGACCTTGTTAGAGACCATGGCTCCAGCCCTCAGAAGATAGCGCACTGTGTCAAGATTATCGTTCTCACAGGCCTCCATCAGGGGCGTCCGCTGGTCCTCATCACACATGTCAAGGTTTGCGCCAGCCTGAGGAATAAGATCATTGATTTTAATGACAACAAAGTCACTGAGGTTAAACTAGGCGTGACATATCTTGATATGTCACAATTGTATATGCAAATGAGATCTGATAACTATGACAGAGTGATCTGTAGTGCTTTAAAGAAGAAATAAAGTAATACAGGGTGATAAATTCTGGTAAAAGTGGTGAAGTTAATACTAGTTCACTAGCATTTGCCCTCACCTGCACCAGCATATGGCAGACTTCCTGATGACCTGCTTCAGCTGCTACATGGAGTGGTGTGCGTTTGTTTTGGCTCTCCATTTGAAAGTTAGGGTCTATCCCATCCACTGAGAATGAGAAAGGAGGTTTCCAGCACAGAGCAGACAACCTTGAAAAATACAACAATGTTATCCCTCTCTCTTACCCAGCATCAGTAGGACCTTCTGCAGCTCTCCTTGTTTAGCAGAAATATACAGCTGTTTTGGGTGAAATCGAAGCTTTTTGGGTCTTGGAGAAGAAATGAAGAGTTGATAATGTTCATAAAGTGTTCATAATGACAGAACCCCATGTTAGTATGAATAATATGGCTAAATCAAAGGCCATAATTGGTTTTCTTACTTCTCTGCATCTAGAGCCAGCAGGACACTTTCTAGAGTCTCTTTAGTTGGTCCTGGTTGAAGTACGGTTCCAAATCCAGCTCCAACAGGCCCAGTTTTCGAGCCCAAAGGGGACACAGATGTGTCCTGTGACTGTGTAGGTCTGGATAGTAGGCATAAGGTGCTATCTGCTTTGCCCTCTCCAAGAACAGAGAGCCGAGTGGACCTTTAATGACCAACAAAACAATTAAAATCCAAAAGTTGGAGAAACAAACAACAAAAAAATCGTAAAAGCATATATACAGAATGTCCTACCTAGGTACATAAATGAAACAGCTTGCACATACCCTCCAGTGGTGGTGTCCGCTTTGCCCTCTGAGGTGCTGGGCTTGCAGGGGCCATGGGTGAGAGGGACAGTGGACGTTGTATCAGCCTTGGCAATGGTGACCTCTTTCGCCTTGCTGACCTCCTCCCCGCAGTGTGGACAAAAGCTCTGACCGTTGAGCACCGAGGCACAGGCTCGATGAAACCGGTGGGATATGTTCACCTCTGGCTGACACTCCATGAAGACACCCTACATGAGGGCCACATGAAATACCTTTGAGTGTTTTGCTCAAATGTGGCTGAAGTAAAAACTCTGAAGCTTTTCAGGCACATGCACTCAGTCAAGAATTTCTTGGCCATTGGCTCGTCATGCTTAAACCCAATCAAAGACCTAAAAATATTCGCTTGGGTAAAGCCAAAGACTCACGGCTCTGCAAAAGAAGCCACAGCCTGGGCAGCACTGATGTTTGACCATGCCCGTGCGATGGTCCTCACACAGAACCAGCAGTTGGACAGAGTTTGAAGGCCTCATCATCTCGTGCTTCAGCACTGCACTCTGACAACGGCTCAGCTACCCCAGAACAACAGGGAACCAATTAGAATAGAGTTCAGAACCTCGACTTTTCAAAAGAGTAAAAAAAAAAAAAAGTGTATTGTAGCATCAAACAAGACATTACAGAAAAAGAAGATGCTAAGTATTCAGCGGTAAGATGAATCCTAGGAACTTCTGTACTGAATCGAATTATTCACCTCATTTCGTTCCAAAAATTGGGACCCATATTCAGATGGTATATAGTAGGCGTTCTTAACTCTGGCCCTCAAGGTCCAGTTTTCTGAAGAGTTTAGCTCAAGCCACAATCAAGCACACTTGAACAAACTAATAAAAATCTTCAGGATTACCAGAGAGGCAGGTTAGCGTGATCAGAAAGTGAGGTTGCCCAGAGTTGAGAGACCATGGTACATGGTACAAGATAAAGTGTTCCTGAAAAAGCTATCACTGTCCCCATGATTGTTCTACATATTAACAATGGTAACCATCTCACCTGACCGTCAATGCTCTCAGTCGCCATACACTTCCTGTCCGCAAGCGTCAGAATCTCTCGGCTCTTGGGCATCTCCATTCGACAGCTGCAAAGGGGCAGTTCCTGCACCATGTCAGTGTCTGTGCTCTTCACTGACCCTGAAACAGCGGAGAAACACCATCTGTAAGACTCTTATAATCATGAAAGAGCTGAAAGACCATCATTTTGGAAACAAATGGCAGGAAATTGATGTTACTTCATAATGAGATGTAGATGGATGACAAACATTGCACAGATAGCACAAACTGCTTCAGGATTACTCTTCGATAGACACATGACCACCAGGGGGCACAATATCAGCTGAGTCTCGATGACTCATTTTATCCAAGATGGAGGCCACCACAAAGGCCCTGCAGTAATCAAGCTCTGAACTTTACACAAATGCGTCTTTCAAGATGCTGAGCTCGAAACCAATCAAATGGAACAGTCTGCCACAAATTAGATTTTTAAGCAGATAAAGTAGCCAATTTCAACTAGCAAAAACTCTTGGTTTAAAGAAATTAACAAATTGCAGCTTCAAAAGACTACAACTTTACATAGCATTTAACAAGAAACAGACTTCCCTTTGCATTTCCTCATACAGTCAAAAAGCAAACCATTGCATCATTCAATGTTTTCCCAAGTTAAATAGCAAAATATTCTTATTATAATAATAATAATAATAATTATTATTATTATTATTATCTAACCAATACGGCCAAAGGATTGAATTTCACCTGTACTCTGAGATGACAGTAAGGCTTCCTGTGCCGCTAGGTTGAGGGAGTCAAGTGGGACTTCTTTATACTCTGTCCTGTTGTCAGAAGGGGCTGATAGTGATTCCTGGCTCTCAGATTGAGACTGGGACTCCATTCCTGGGGTAATGATGGAACAGACATAAAGAGATTTGAAAATGAAACTCATTAACAGCCGAGTTGTTGCCATTCAGCAGATATTTGAGGAAAGCATGGATTTTAACATTTACTGTACCTGAAAGAGTTTTCGCTTTCGATTTCCTCTTGCGTTTCCTTGATGGTCGGAGCCAGGCATGGTCCCCCTTGACTTTCTTTTTCCATTTCTTTTTCAAACTGGACTCTGAACTCTGAGGAGAAACAGAAGTAACTTACAGTCCACAAACTGAAACAAAGCATTATCTCAGAAACCTCAAATCAAATCTGTGAAACTCACTAGTCTCCAAGCATTTTATCTAAATGTCCCTTGGTTATATTGTATTTATTGATACTTGATATTAGAGAATGTTTGGGGACTCACCAAGTCTGATTCATCCCCTTCCTCTTCACCTTCGCCCTCCGGTGACTCCTCAGACTCATGTTCTTCTTCAAGAGGCTTTTGAATGAAAAATTAACTATTAAACAGGGGAATGTAATGTGTTGTAGGCGTTACTTTACTTGTTCACAGATTCAGTGAACAAGCCGTTTGGCCAAAAAAAAAATCAAGGAAATAACTGACAAGATGGAAGAAAATAATGAATGTTTTCCATTTGGCCATTTTCCATTGGCTCATGAGTTTTATTGCTCAATTCCCACCTGAGAAACTGAAGCTAACTTGGGTCCCTCCTGAGAGGCTTTGGCTCCATCCTCTCTGACCAGCTCCTGATCCTCGTCCGTGTCTTCTCCTTCTTCTGACTCTTCTTCATCAGACTCATTCTCGCCATTCACATAAACTGATTCCTTCGACAACTGTGAAACCAAGGAATAAAAAGGCTGGCATTAGATGTCTACGTTCACATGCCTTGGCTTACAAAGTACAGAAAAGGTTAACCAATTACCAATGCAAAAATATTTAGATAAGGTTCCTTATGGGGTCAAGACTCAGTCTAAGCAACTAATCAAAGATTATTTTCAAAACACAATATAAAAGGCGGTTTTTCACTCTTTAGGTGCAAATCTGGAGGTCCAATCTCTCACCTGAGGGTTGGGTGGAGACTGGGACATACGCTGAAACATCTCCAGAACTGTGCGTTGTTTTAAGACTTTATTTTTCTTCTTGGGCACAAGACTATAAGTTCCCATCTTTCTTTTCTTCTTCCTTGACATGGCTGCTACTGAGGGAGAGACAGGTCTGGTTTCAACTGTCAATGCATAAAGGGAGAATTCTGGTATACAAGCCTGTTTTCAAGCACTTGTTTCTTTGTAAAAGCAATACGATCATTTTTTATGAAAAACTGTTAAACAGTTAAAAAATTATCTGCATTTCAATTTGAACTTGAACCATGTTTGACAATGTCAATATAATTGATGAACATGTTGCTGCAAATTTGGCCATCAAAAGTTCTTGAACAAACACAATGTGTAAGCTACGGTAATTACAATTTTACCAGACATTTCCATTTGTCTACTATTTTAGTCAAAAATAAAAGTTTAGACAGTTGCTGAGTTATATATATATATATAATATGGCAGTGCCCAAAATACATATATATAGTGGTGCCAAAATTATTAGAACACCTGACAGATCTGAAAATATTTAGTTTTTTTGCCTCCAAAACATGATTTAATTTCATAATGTTCATGAAGCATTCAGATGGTTGCTCTGAGCACAGATATAAGATTAAGTGAGTCATACTGTTTTTATCCACTTTTAACTCTAATATTTGGTTTGTCCACCTGAAGCAATTACAGCAGCACATCTCTCTGGCATAGTGTCAGTATATTTCCTGAGAACTTCAACACTAATGTTATCCCATGCCTTCTGCATCTCAAGCCAAAGAGTAGAGTAAAGCCTCTTTGAGGGGGCCAGTCCATCATTTTCAATGTTCCAGTTGAATCCTTCTGTCGCAGGTAGTTTGTTTATGGGTATTATAATGGCCAATTCAACAAAAAACCTCTTAAATATGCTTAGTAAGTGTTCTAATAATCTTGGCCATCACTGCATACTGCATACTTAGTTTTAAAATGAAATAATTTTATTACACTAATACAAACAGTATACAATTTCATAACACTAAAACAAACAGTATGAAAAACACATTGACTTGCTAAAGATTAAATTAATTAATATTAAATTATAACATTTAGTGATTTACAAATAATTTGTTGAAATCAGCACAATAAAGTATCCAACTACCAGTATAAATCAATCCAGTATAGATAAATATTTATATTTTTAATAACATTATATTGTTTTATCAGAATATATATATATATATAGATAGATAGATAGATAGATAGATAGATAGATAGATAGATAGATAGATAGATAGATGTAAATATAATGTAAAGCCCCATCAAAACAGCTTTAGAGCAATCAGTTTTGTTGGAAGCAAAGAAAGGTAATACAGTGAATAACCTGTTTGTGGCTTGGCTGGTGTGGTGTTCAGTACAGATGTGGCGTCAGTTTGGCTTTGAGGTAGCTGATTCTGGATCGGAGATGGCCGAGGCTGCACTGTCTCTGGTTTGCCCAGACTGTCATCTTTCACCATGACTGGCTCCTTATTTCCCCTATTCAAAAGCTGAAGGAGGAACAGAAATGCGATTATATGTATCCATGACCATGAGTCATGAGCAGACCTAAAAAAAAGACCAAAACACGGCATTGTCGGATGTTCAATGTTGAATGCACTGCTGTCATGACTAGTGCAGCTGATGTAGAAGAATGTTTCACTGTGGTAGATCCTCATTACCTTTAGTGTCTGGTTTGAGGCCGGCCTTGACATAGTTTTGCGTGCGCGATGTATCGTCGGTGGAGGTGTATTTGATACTATGCCATTTTTAGTCTCTGTGTCTGCTCGTCTCTCTATTGGGCTCGGTCCTGGGCTTGCAGCACTATTTGAAGATCCCTGGTCAGGGGGTTGCAATGTAGAAGCTGAAGTTGGTGAGCTTTTAGTCCCATGCCCCAATGTGGAACCCCCTACAGGGGACCAGTTAGTCCTATGTGGGGCTGACATGGTGTCTTCCTGCTGTTTGCTTAGAATATATCCATTACTGCCCACTGTAGAGCCATGGGGCGGCTCAGTCTCAGACAGTCCGTTCTCCACGGTTGAGGATTGGGCTGGTGACCCTGTAGAAAGGCTCTGTTCAGTTCTCTTTGTGTCCGTGTTTTCATAGGTCCCATTCAGCTCATTGGCCTCTTTGAGAGGGTTGGCTTGCCCATTCGAGTGATCTTCATCTCCTCCTATAAGAAAAATAACAGAAAAAGTTACGAGATTGTTTCAGGTTCAAAGCAACTTGGCACAACATAAAGTAAAAAATTGTGCTTAGAGTAAAAGTAAGGCACTTACAATGGAAGTAACCAGTGCCAGAGACCAGAAGGCCAGTATTTTTAAAGCTAATGTATTTTATTAAACACTTAAATAATAAATTAATACTTCTGGAGAAAAAAAATAATATAATAGTTCTCCCAATCATCCTTGTTTATGTGGGACATCTGGTCTAGGTATAATATTTCAAATTTTGCACCCAAAAAATAAATAAAATAGAATTAGAAAAAAAAAAATGTAACTCACTAAACACTAAAGAACAAGTCAATATGTGTTAAGACATGGCTATCAAGAGTGAAATGAGTCAAAATGTTGCCATCAACATTATTTCATAAATGCTCATGTATCAAAATAAATTCAGTATTTACCCTCTTCTGGATCACTGCGAGACTCTTTTGTCCCCTCAGACTTCATGGTTTCCCTCTTGCCCGAATTCCCATTGGCCAAACTGGAGGGCTGAAAACAAGCACACTGTTGAATTAAGGGATTTCCATAACAATTTAACATTGTGTAAAATGTGTAAGTGCAAACTATGGAGTATCAATGCAGTAAGCAATAATTTTTCTTTTAAGGAGAGGGGAGAATGCATAAAGCCAATTGATGAAACTTTACAATGTCCAAGCCAGGCTGGTGGCAGGAATAACTGGTCTAAAACAATTAAAGAGGTAATGAGAATGAAAGCGGATCAAATTAAAGTTTGGATCTAAATTAAATGACCCACTGTTTCTAAAACAACAGCATTTATGGCTACCGGCAACAAAACACAAGCAATGGCGAGAAAAAAAATAGAAAAAAATATTTAGACACCCTTTGGGAATGTGAGAGGCTTATCCCAAAGGTTCGGTCTAAACAACATCTGAATAACAAGGGCTTTGATTGGCTAGGCTTTGAGCTGTCAATCACTCTTGAGTCAAGTTAATATTTTCAAGAGATTCAATATCTCCCAACAACTGATTTCAGCAAAAGCCTTTCTACAGGTTCATTACATCTAAAATCTCCATCCAATAATCAAAATGACCAGGCTTAATAATATCATAGCATTTGCAACAACACTAACAACATGAGAAAATTAACAGGAAAAGCAAACACACTGAACAATGAGGCCAAGCATGGACTTGCTTCCTACTTGCACCCTTTTCCCTCTCTCTCTTTCATTTTTTATGTTCTGTTCGAATTGGTCACTTTCGTTCTTGGCTATTGGTCCACTGGAAGTAGACAGCCTGATCCAAAGCCTGACAAAGCCCATGTGGAACATCTCTCCTGCTACTGTAATGCAACAAAACAAACCACTGGCAACAAATCCATGTTTCAGCAAGTAGATTTAAATCTCCCTGCAAAAACAAAGACAAATTTGAGACTTCATGGAAAAGGTGCATTGAGAGTCCAAAAAACTGCCCTTGATGGATACAACAAAATATACAAAAAATGTGCCAACATCATTATGCTGGCACCATCAGATATGCCACATCCTTGAGATGTAACAATCAACAACAACAAAAAAGCGCAACTCTAGAAAGAGTGCCTGACGTCCAGAGGTCTCATTCCTAAAGACAGTGTGCATCTACAGGACTCCCATACAGTTGGACAGAGCAGATCAAGCCCACTTAGGCCTAGGAAGGCACCTGAAATCATGCATAATCCTTTGAGCTACTACTCAACTTACTACCACATCCCAAGTAGCATGGAGAAACCTGCAACAATGTCAGGTGATCACCTGCATCAAGGATTCCAGCTTCACTCAATTCGCTTGTCATTGAAGAAACATGTTTAAAATAAACCCCGGATAGGGAAGAAACAGCAAGGCATGAGGTGATGAGATAGACTTGTTGATTTTTCTTTTTTGTCTGGAAGCAAAGACAGACGTCCTCGACCCATGCAACTGAAGTGGTGCATCCAGTCTCACTCACATACAAGCCTCCAACTACTGGAGTGAATATCTGCAGCGAGGCTCAGAAAGGAAGAGGTAGGTCACAGGGTGCAGTAATTACAAGCAAATCCAAGCTTTCTCTCACTGTCTGTCCCCTCCCCCGCCCCAGCCCCGATCCCCAGACCTCATCTGATTGGCAGTCACACTGACTGCCTTCTGTTCCACAGCCAGAAAATGTCTGCCGCTCGTTCGTTGGAGCTGCTCTTGCAACAAAGGAGGTCGTGTGGCTTTCTGTTCCTCTCTCTCGCCACAAGGGGAGCCACTTCATAATAAGAGTCCCCCCATTCCCTGCCCAAACCAGGCAAGATCTGCCCCACTGACACTACAAAGACCCCATCACACCTTATCAAATCAGTCCATCAGATTGAGGGTAATTCTGAGGACTGCTATGGTGGGATTATTGTTTTACCAGCATTCCGCTGCACCTCTGATCTACTCATATCTTGGTTACTGCAAAACGTCTTTTCTTTGAGTGCAACAACTTCTAAGCAAATCCTTGATCTAGAGCTGTGTTTCCCAACCATTTTGTCTTATGTGCCTCAACTGCCCCATCAATAAGGCTCAAGTACACCTCCTTTCACAAATGTATTCATGAATGAAATCCAGATTAACAAATCATTTGCACTCTTTGTATAGTGGCATGCAATTAGCACCAAAGCTCAATTTATACAAACAAAACACTCTGTCATTAGTAGAAACGTTAATGAGAGTAAAGAAATCTGCTACTGAAGTCTATATATATATGACAGTCTATGAATGCTTTACTACTAAATTGCATTGCTTTGTTTAATAAGTAACAAGCATTAATCAGAATATTATAATAAACCAGTTAACAGTCCTTACATGTCTATTTGAAGTCATAATGCCTGTTTAATAGGTTTAATACAGCAAAATCTGTCAGGTGTCCCATAGAACCTGATTAAGTACCCCTGGTTTGGATCACTTTTTAAAAAAATTTTGTTCAGAGCATTATTTTCCTTATCTTACAAAAACATTCCTTAAGCAAAGAGAGAACAGCTGAAGAGACATTCTCTTCACACTTAAAAAAAAATGTCTCTGGAAAAGAAATCTCTCACGTTAGCTTACAAAGATAAATGGTTTCAAATATCCAACATCAGAGTCCATAATACATGGACTGACACGTTGTCTAGTGGGCCTCAATGAAAACTAAACTAATAACAGACCAGCCAATTAGCTAGGTTGACTAGAGTATCCCATTTTGTCTTCTTTTGTTCTTAGCTTCCATATTTAATTAGCCTGCTATTCCTTAACAGTTAGAGAGTTTGTATGATAAAAGTTATCTTATGGAAAACTGCTATCAGAATAGAGTGATTAATATGAACTCTCACTCAATCTCCCTCTGTCATTTCATGACACAACACTTTGTTTTATTGGACAACTGGAAGAAATTAATTCAGCCACAAACACAAAGTGTGCACTAGTTTTAAACAAATGCAAATCTGCAGCTGATTTCAACAATTTGGCACCATCACCATGTTGCACAAGGTCACAGATGCTCTGACCCAATAACCACAGCTAGTATATCCCAATCTACTTACATACCTAGCATGCATAGCTGTTTTCAGTACTACAATTCACAGTTTCAAAAGTAAAAGCAACTTGGCACAGGCATACCAGAAATGATCAAGAACCAATAAATCAGCATTTCCCCTCATTTTCCATTCACAGAAGATTCCCAAAATCATGTCAAGCTCTTTCATGCCATCAATATACTGTAAACCATCACCTTGAGGATTGCCTCCAGTGATCTTTTCATCGCCAAGACATTTTCCAAGTAAACCAGCTGAAATGAATCCCGGATATCAATTCCCACATTCCTCTCATTGAGAGAAAAGCATTTGACTGCGATTATCCAGTTGTTTCCCTGGATCTCCCCCTATAGGCCAAAGAGGGAACATGCTCAGTAGAGGAGAGAGGAGGGAAGGGCCTTCTGCTCCGTTCCACCATGTTGTAACCACAGTGTTTACTGATACGACAAGCCAGACAGGGAATGTTTTCCACGGAATATGGGGTGGTGGATTGGGATTTGGCTTGACTGGGGATAGCAGACCAACACATTTAGTTTACATATAAAGTTTAAGTTTACATAAAAAAACCTGAGATATAATATATGATTGAGAACTGAGTCTATATCAAATAACTCAATTTTATGCTGCGTTATATTATACATCCACATAAGACTATACTGGGGTTCGCAAAAGAAAAAAAAAAATCTTAGCCATTCTCTGGATATTACTCCATGATGTAATTTTACTCAAATACATATCTGTTACAATACAGAAGACTAAATCCTCTTACCATTTTATTAAAGCTGGGTGGGATATAGTTTTTCCTCTAATTACCTATTTTGGTGTCTATGGAAAGTGCAAATGCAGTATTACTTTTCAACTCTCCACAAATAAACAGGTTTTTCCATTCCATATGCATACAATCAGCTTCTCAGGTATCTGCTAAGAATTAATCAGCCACCCAGTAGGGATTTTTAAGACTTGACTTTATAAATCTGAGCTGTGGATTCTGAAGTAAACGGTGACTGGGGTTTGTATCATGCCATTTTGCATTTTTGCATTTTGCAGATCAAAGTGCAGACAACAAAACCCCATAAGGATTTTGTTGACATCACCTTCCTAATAATTTCAACACACACCCCAAGCCATGAGCGCAATGTCTTAATGAGGACGTATGAAATATGAGAGTGCTAAAAATGATTCACACCTTCATTTCAGTTTAACATCCAATTATTTGTGCAACCAAACCTCAGAGGTGAAGGAACCGTACAGTGTGTCAGCTGCGGCTGTGACTCATGCATGAATGGCAATCAATGAAGACACCTAAATGCAAGCAAAGGCAGAGGGCAATGTGACCAATCTATTCAAAAGCAGTAAATACGCTAAACAAGGGCTGAAACCATTAGACAAAACAAAATGATTACACCATACAATAAAAAAACTAAGCCAAAATGCTTATAGCATGAAACTCGACACAACTTTGTTCAACTGTGTTTGGTCAGTTCACATTTGAAGGAATAAAAATGCGGGGAAATAAAAAAATCAGGGGAAAAAACCCAACAGGCCTCATTCTTTAGGTCTTGCAGCAAAGACTAACCACTAAACTGTGTCATCAGTCTTGTCACAGAACCCGTTTCTCATTAAAGCCTCTCTGAAACTGGACGGTTTCAAACAGCTCTCTCAGGAAACATCCAAAAAGCATGATTTCAGATTTACTGTAGTCTAGTCTCATCACACTGGAAGCCAAGGATCACACAACAGGCCTGGGCCTGCAAAATGTTTCTTCCTCAACAATATGTCTATGTTTGGAAATAGCATATTACCAACCACACCACTCTTACCATTTCTGCAATATATTATATGCCTACTGAGAAATTAGTAACAACATTTGGCAAAAAGAAGAAATGCAACAGAGCACACAATAAGAAATACTGTATCCCACAATGCAATGCCTCTACAATTGACTTACCGTTTTCAACATCGATATTTGATCTGATTGCCAGAAATCTAAACATATTTTTTTCAGACAAATTCAGTTTAAATTGCAAAGTAACCATATATTTTTTAAACTGTATGGCACTAGTTTAATTAAAAATGTGTGTGAAATCTGAAACGTAGCCAACTAAAGTGTTTATACGTGTTTAATGTCTATTGGTTTCCAATGCTATTTAAAAGTCAGCATTAAGGCAGAAGCTGTGATCGTTTTTCTGTGATGTATATCCAAGTGAAACAGAAAAATGTAGGACAGTACTTGATTTGGCCCATTTGGGATTGTTTGGATTGTTCACATCATTGAATCACTGCAATATGTCACTGGAGAACAGATATCATTATGAAGGCAATTTTTGATTAAAGATGGCATAAAAATAAAAAAACATTAAAAAAAACATAAAAATAATGATGTGCACAGATAAATCAGAATCGAAAAATGTAGAACAGTGCGCAGAACATTTTGGGATGCTTGCTAGGTCTCCACTCTCTAAAGGCATCTAAAACTCTCAGGATCCAGATCAATGAAGATGTCAAAACAGGCAGAACGAGTAAAATACAAACTAAAGAAAGGTCCAGGAGGTCAAAACAGATGATAAAACTGAACCACCACTTGCTTGCTGCCCAGCATTCAGAAATCACTCCTCTTCCTTTGCTTTACATTTTTCTAAAGATTTGTGCCAGCATAAGCAGCAACCTGACCACAGATGCTATTAATCCCCAGGATATTTTTTCAAGACTTCAAACGTTGACTCAGACCTCTGTGAAGGAAGGAAAGCCACTGTTGAAGGCTTCAAGCTCAAACGGATTTTGACACTGCATGCTCTTGTTTCAGCTGAAAGGGCCGTTGACTACAGCAATGGCTGAAAGCTTAAGAGGGAGACTGGGTGCCATATTTCACTCATTTCTCAAAGCCTTTCTCTCCTCTGAACATCATGGTGAGATGAGTAAGTGATGACAAAACACAAGGAATCAAGATGATGAGTCTCAAATGATGAACATTAAGAACCAGCACCCAAGCACTTAATCACTGAAGGTGTTCCTCCATTGGTTTCATACCTGCTTTCACAACGATGGCCTCCGTTGAGGGAGAAAGAGCTTCGAGCTGACTGCTTTTCTTTTCTTTTCTCCTCCCGCATGCAAACATTCAACCGGCTTGTTGATCATGTGACCTAGAGGCTCCCTCTATAGACCGAGCTAGCTAAAGCTCACACTGAGCATGCTCAGTCAGTACAAATTTCAATTTTTTTTCTACTGAGAGCAGGGCAACAACGAATTCAGGCAGCCATTTCATTGCTCGAAAGGAGCAGGAAAGGTATGGTGAAGCTATGAAACATGACGCTCTGCTGTCTACCACAGGAACCAGAAGCAATTTATCTGTTATCTTTAATCTGCTGTTGTCTCTCAAGAGGTCTTATTCTCTTCGAAGTCCCTTAGTAGGGCACAGATGTCATAAGAGACACAAGCCCCAGAGAAACCAGTGGCTAAAACATTACTGAAAACAAGCTGCTTGGTACATTTGTATATTGATCAGATGCAGAATTCAATGTAAATGCTAGCTTAGGCTAATGAAAAACATTGAAGATTGGATGTAGTCTTTATGAATCAGCATCAATTTCTCTGTATCGAAATCATGTATATTAAACAAGGGTCGTGTATCGGAGGCCATGAAGGTAAACTGAATCCCTCAAAAGAGCGTATTTCACAGATACAATTTCAACAGTACAATCGGGGTAAATTTCAACCGAATATTTAGTAACCAAGAGGAAACAGACTAGCTTAAGACAAATCTATTTAAACTGTGGTTATTTAATTTCATTCTTTCCAATGAAAAAGTCATTTAAATATCCAATGAAATAATAAAACAAAAATGGCTTTAAGCCCATGTTATGAGCTTTTTGCTCTGGGATTTTTAGTAAATATGTGTATTTACAATCATACATTCATTTCAAGGAAAACAAACCAACAATTAATAACTCATCCAGCCCTACAACTTTTTTTTGTCTAATCAAACACTGTACAATAAAAATGCCTAAAAAGTGATATCAAGTAAAAAATCTTGATTCACAGCTAAGGCTTTTGGCTATTTTTATTTTAAAAAAATTTAAAGGTGAGAAGCCCTTCAACTCTTTCCTTGTTTAAATGTGCTGTATGTAGGATTGATTGAACTAGGTATTGCAGTCCAAATTCAAAATACTGGAAAGGGTTTTTTTCACCTGGCCCCTCCTCCTCAGACTTGATGCACAGGCAGATTGCCAGATTGACGACGTCAACAGGAACCAACGCACTTGACAATGAAAGAAATGAAATTCACGGTGTTTTCCGACAACTAGCAACCCAGGGTGCTGAAATACAGTTGGGTAAACTGGCAGTGGGCGGGTTTCAAAAACAAAAACAGAGACCGACATTCCGGCCCGGAACGCACATTTCTTTTATTTCTTTTTTACCATTTTTTTTATTACACTTTATATTAAAATGTAACTTATTCCTGTGATGGAAAAGCTGTATTTTCAGCATCATTACTCCTGTCCTTAGTGTCACATGCTGATTTGCTGCTCAAGAAACATTTCTGATTATTATTAAATGTTAAAAACAATAAATTGCAATACTAATTGCAAATAAGTGCAATATTTTTGTCGAAATCATGATACAATTTCTTTCAGGATTCTTGGATAAACAGTACAAAAGAACAGCATTATTGTCGTTTATTTATCTTTCATGTTTTGAAACGATGCAAATGTCACTTTTTTTATTTAGATTTTTTACTTTTTTTTATGATGATAGGACCGTTTTAGCATTGACAGGAAGTGGGAGAGAGACGGGGGCAGGATCGGGAAAGTTCCTTGAGTTGGGATTCGGACTCGGCACACCCGTAAGCGCAACGCCACTGTATGTTGGCGCATTTCCCACAAGGCTATCGGCGCCAACAATTGTTTGTCACTTTTGGTCAATTTATAATTAAAATGAAAATGAAATAAAAAGTATTATTTAATTTTAAAAAATCTGAGCCCAAATTTTGACTGGTAGTGTGTATATGAGAGTAAATGTATTTCCTCCAAAACTGACAGGAACCATGTAGTAATTCTAAAAAAACAACAGATCTTCACAGCCTCATCTTCACGACACAAATCAAGCCGATATCTCCATATTTTTCAGAGCAATACAAAGCAGGAGGCCTAATCAGTTTATATAATATAGCTCTGTAGCTTGTAGATTGCACTCAGAAAGTAATCTAGTGCTCTCATACTAATCATACTGATATTGCTAACAAAATCTGAGGGTATACATAGCTGTTCCATTGCTCTAAATTCTTTTATAGGCCTAATGCATTTCTCCATACAGATGCAATATAGGTTTGTGAATATAAGAGGACAATGAATCCTCTGCACGACAGCTAAACTTTCGCAGCAATGAAATTGATCTTGAGTATGAAATTCCTTTTGATTTTGCAAGAATCATTTCTCAACATGTCAAGGCCCCATCTTTCAACCTTGGCAGGGGCAGAAACGTCTCTTGATTTTCGTTCTGCCAAAAAAATGGTACTACTGACACCAACACAGAACAGGACTTCAACTGAACCCTGCATACTAGGAGTTTCACTCACAAAACAGCCATTTTATAGTCACCTCATACCACTGACACAGATAGTCAGAGAAACCTCTTTCCCAGAAGCCATGATTATCATACTAAAGGCTCTCAAGATGTTTTTTTAGAGAGCGACAATGTAGTTTCATATCTTCCAGCTGGGAAATGGCTAAGATCTTCTATGCTTTCCTGTATTTCTACAGCACAGTGGTGGAGAACAATGAGAGGGAAGGAGGGAGAGTTACAAGCAAAAAGAAAAGAGAGCGATAGTGTGGCTATTCATGACTCGTTTCTTTGCATTTCTCCAGAATCTACAGCTTTCTATCAATCCCATCACAAAAGAAATATCAATATGAAACAAACACACAGACGCAGAGTTGTGTTTTGAGAATATTATCCAGACGGCTCCAGGCATGCAAACAAGCTTGAGGGATATTCACCTCAAAGGAATCTACAACAGGACCAGCCAGAGAAACCAAGCTCATTGCCAGCCAGAGTAGCAGCAGTCTATGTTTTGCACTGCTGATTATAGGTGGCCGATGTCAGCACTCGGGTATCAGGAAAAGCATCAAGGATTGCCTGCATAATCGGCTCGATTTGCTTGGCTGCTCAAGTTGATCCAATTTGCAAGTTCTTCTTCTCTGCCATTGAAAACAAATGCAAAAACGTTGTAGTAAACCATCTAAAAATGCCAGTAATGTTCTTGTCTAAGTTTTGACAGGCATTTGAGAGGCTGAAGGTTTTTCTAAGTTCATGGACTTGAATGAGTGATGAAATAAATCTATCCTTTAAGTAGATTAAGAAAACTTTCAAAAACGTCAAAAGTCAAAGTTGTTGAAGAGGCATGGTAGGCTAATTAAATATGGTTCTGGGGTACAGCTACACCCCTAAAAAATCCTTCCAAGGAAAACATTCAGAGTTCAGATTTGGAGTGTGCACAGGACAAAGCCTCACAAATCTGAGATTGCTACAAGTTCCTGTCCAACTTGAAGCAGGCCCACTCTTCAGATCCTGGAGCGTGAGCTTAATCAGTTCTTCAGAAAGAAGACAGATAAATCAAATGAAATCCAAAAGAATTTACAAAAGAAAAGAACTAATTACCACGCATCAAAACAGTGGATTTTTAGAGTACCCAGTCCATTTCTTTCAAAAAACCTACAGCAAACCAGTTGGGAGCAGCTTTCTGGAAACAATTATTCCTTTGACCACAAAAGCAAAAATGGAGATAATCCTGCTTCATCAGAGGTCAAACCCTCCAGCAACATGGCTGTACCTGTCTTAAGCAGTGGTCTTCATTCATGGGGGAGGGGAAAACAAATTTACACTCTCCAAACGACTAGCTATCTTCCCACACATGCACCGTCCCTGAGCAGAGGTCACATGACCAGTTCGCTGTAAAAAGCTCTGACATGTGCCACACTGAGCATGCTCAGATGGAGCTCTACTGTTCTTCACGAAGAAGGAAGAGCAGAAAAAAACAACACTGCAGCCATTTCATGGAACGGGCTCTAGCTATAATTAATAGGCTCTTTTGGTGTGTTTAACATTGTAACTGTAGCTCAATCTAATACCTTTATGATATTTCGAAGGATTCTGACTAGAATGAGAAGCAATACATTAACAGCACATTTTTGAATGTGCATATTTATCAATGTTTCATTGGTTTTTGAAGTGTCAAATCTGTGCATTTACACACATAAACATGAATTATTAAGCATCAAACTTTGTTTCCTGCAATATAATAAAACAAAAGGCCAATGTGGTTTGGAATTAAGCAAAACACATCCTTGAGCCAAACCGAAACAATTTTAAAAAATATATATATTTCACGTATCTAACATTTTTATCCATCTGCTTTGAAATTTTAATGTCAACAGGACTTTTAAATTAGAGATCATTAAAATGCACACTATATAGAAATGGTTAATAATGATAAAACTCAACTGTATATGAAAACCACTCAAAATAATTAGACTAAATATGTTTTTTTTAGCAGGGAAACTCAGGTTTAGACCACAGTCTAATGTAGTTCCTTTTGATTTCCCAAGATCAAGTGGCTTGAGAAGATCTACAAAATAAAACATGAAGTCTTAACTAGAAGCAAACCATAAAACAACAAATAAATTAATAATTTATCTCTTTTTTTAAGGCCTGAAATCAATAACCAAAAAAAGAACTTCTTTGACAACACATTTTGACTTTTTTACAAGTGTATATCTTATCTTTGCAATTTTAAAACAATTAGAAGAAACAAACTATTTATTGTTATTTGTTTCAATATTTCGAACAATAAAATCAAAGCCTGCTTGAAATGAAGACGTCTTAAGAAAAATTCACATTTTAGTTTTATTGTAAAAAGCAAGTTTCTTAAAAAAAAAAAAGATTATTGTCATGTCAAAAGTAGAAAATAACCAGCATCCCTTGCAAACAAAATATATATTTTATATTTTATTTATTTATATTTTAATTAATGGATATGTTTAAATTTCATCTGATCTCATTTAAATGGATAGTTCACCCAAAATGAAAATTATTATTACATTTAGAGGAAAGCACTTGAATACATTGTGCTACTTTCCAAAATGAATTTGTGAATAAAGTTGTTATTTTAGTTTTCTTTTACACAAAAATAATTCTCATAGCTTCAGAGGGTATGGAGGGTAAAAAAGCTCTCGGATTTCATCAGAAATATCTTAATTTGTGTTACGAAGATGAACAAAGGTCTTACAGGAATGACACAAGGGTGAGTAATTAATGATATACCCTAATTAATATTTTTGGGTGAACTATCCCTTTAAAAAGGCATATCATGAAAGTAGATTTTATTATAATATTACCATTGTGTTTTCACAAGCAACAACGGTGTACGAAACAGGGATGGAAATTAGCACCCGCCACCAGCCAAATGCGGGTGATGTTGTGTTGTGGCGGGTAAACTCGCTTCACCTACCGGCCACCGTGGCAGGTAAATAAAAATAGCATACCGTTTCACCCGGCCAGGGGACAAAAAAGTTAATTTCCATCCCTGGAGTGTGTACGCTGGCGTAGTGCTGCTGGCAGAGTGATATATTTGTTGGTTATTTACAGTACGTTTTATAGCACGCGCTCATTATATACAAGATCGCGTGAAGAGTTGAATTTGTTATCGCGCACAAATTTCCACATACGGTCACGTCTCTGTCAAACCCCAGTAAATTAATTCTCCAGCATTCTGCAAGATTTTAGATTATATAGACAGTTTGTGTTTATCTTGTTGTTTTTAATGGCATAATAAGCAAAGTTAGCTCTGTGGCTAGTAAGTTGTTACGCTGTTCATTTTTGTTTGTAAAAACAACATTGTATCGCTTCCTAGAAAGGCAGCATTTTTGAGCATCACTGAAAGAGAAAATGTCAGTATTTCATTGAGACTTGAGATTAAATAAACTGCTTAAGTATTGTAGATCTTGTAGTATTAATTTTCACATGCAGTTACACATTGTCGGTTAAAAACAAGATAGTGGCTGGTAAAAACATTGAGTGGCTGGTAGATTTGGAAATTAGACAAAAAAGTTAATTTCCATCCCTGGTACGAAATGATCGAAAGTTCAAGCAAAGCAAGATAACTGTTCTGCTTTTGTCTACACTGACAATCACAGAACATTATTAAGAGTCCCAGCCTGACTTTACTTATTTGTCTTTTAAAAAAAATAATTTGCCACAATACAGAAATAATGTTGGCCATCAATGAAAAACTATTCTTTGTGGGCCAATGTAGTTATAGCATCTACTAACTAAATATATGATTATTAATCACAATTGTCTTGATAATGATGCAGAGCACGTAATTTGATACATTTGTTTCACGACTTAAAATGGTTTCATGATTTCCAGTTCTATGTTTATTTAAAGTCAAAACATTAAGATGGTTGGCGTGCAAGCCCACGTCTCAACCTGAAAGTTAACAGCCCCAGTTAACTTCCTGTTAAGTTAATGACCCAGCTTGACACTCAGACAGGATGCATGATATCACAACTGGCAGTTGGTTGGGCGGGATCTTGTGGCCGTGGCCATGATCAGTGAGCTCCTACTCATTCCAAACGGACTCACAATCAATTAAATGAGTTACTGTTATTGTTGTGGGGTCTGTTTGAGATTTATCAGTCGCTAAACAATACAAGACATGTGGTTACCAGATGGGTGGTTCCTAACCACAAACAAGATAACAGTGCTGGTAGTCAAACTTACTAATTTGCACCAAACATACTAACATAGCACTTTCCATTCAGGCCAAAGAGTTCAACTTCAGTCTCAATCCATCACTAAAACTTTTATACATCTTGACATGACTGAATGTTAACCTTTTCAAGAAGTGGCTGACAAAATTTAATTATGGACAAACTGTCCCATTTAAACAAAAGACATACATTCTCTTTGTTACTTTCTCTGATAACTGCCCTACTGCGATTGTTAATTTGTAAGGATGGCCTGATCTAACTAGAGTCGAGTTTTGCATTTTGATGCAATAAATTGTTGCCTAACGCCATGCAGTGTCCCACTAGCCAGTTTTCTTAGCAGATTTTTTCGTTGCATTTATGTAGATTCAACAAAGCATATTGTTTTTTAAAAAAATGTATGATATTAAAAAATACAGGAATTATCATCTGACAACCTGAATAGATTCATTTGAAAAGAATGAATCACTTTCCACCTAGTGGGGTGATTTCGGGGGGAGCACATCAGCACAGAAAATTTTAAATACATTTTACTTGCAAACAGTTTTACTAGTCTTGCCATACTTAAATAACTAAATTAATAATAATAATAATAAAAGTTAAAAATAACTTTTATTTTCTGTAAAATTCTTAATTTTTTTGTTTTGACATTTTGGCACTACAGCCAACTAGTTAGGTGAACAATCAGTAACAAACTAAATAAATAAAATAAACAAATTACAAGCAATAAAGCAAATAAATACAATGCAACAAAGATACCATTTTTCAGGTTGCTGTAACAATAGCATTCAGGTACAGAAATCAACTGTACTGTACTGTATAAAGCAAATAAAGATGAATCTTTGTTAAAGCTACAAATGTTATTTGATCAAGAATGGCTAATTATTTTCTCTTTGTCATTTCTTGTTTGAGTAACATTAATGACATAGACAGGAGCAAGTACATTAGGCTGCAGTCACTTTAAGACCTAAAGCACACATTGGTTGAATTGATACACATTTTCTTTCTCAACTGTTTATGTTTACTTAAAGCTGTAGTCTGTAACTTTTGCCACTCTTGCAGTTAATAAACAGACCTGTGTGCATCTTGTGGAAGGGCATTGTAGCCGGAGCTACTTCTCTCTCTTTTGGCTTATCCAGGATCACTACAGTAGACCTATAATACATTTTTATATTCAGACTATTTCAGACTGGTATTGGTGGATACACTGCGGAGTAGCCCAGTACCATGCGTGATTCATCATAGACATAAACAGAGAGTAGTAGCTAGAATTATTATTGTGTAGGCTACATAAATATAAAAATGCCTACATGTCATAATGTATATTCATTGCATGTATCAGAATTAGGCTACTTATTTGCTCGTGCACGAGCAGATCTGTTTCTTTTTGGAGATACATTCCGTCTTTGCGGTTGCAAATTCCGCCGTGTAAATCCACCATGGCACAAGCGAAACTGGGTCTTAAAGGGAATGGGAGATGAGACTCTGATTGGTTTATTGTACGTTATGCCAGAAACACACCCATTACTCTTTAAAGAGAATAGGAAAAGACCATGTGCTTAAATCTTTAAAATAGGGCCCAATGTTTGTGTATTTATCAAGAACCAAATAAAGTTTTATGTAAAATTATGTCATAAAATTTTATTTAGACATTCAAAGTACATATTTTGCAGGTTACTATCACTTAAATAATTAATCGCATTAAAATATATCATTATCCGTTTTGCTGAGCCAATCAGATCACATTCCCACAATTTCTTTGTAAATAAGTCTATGACTTTTAATCATTTTAATCACACAATTACACAACACTGCAATGACTTCAAAGTCCTGACTTTCATTTTTAAGGACAAAACTAATTCTGACCGTGCTTTTACTTTTGGGTGAAATCCCTTTAATTGACAATCAGATTGTTAGGTGTCTAAAGATTGCCACCACTTCTCATCAAGTCTTTTTCTTTTCCATTGAAATGTTTTCATCATGCCCACTGCCCACCTTCCTTGACTTCATAAGCTAAAGACATCAGTATAGATTAGTTTTACAAGACAACAAAATCAGCTTGAGTCAATCACTGAATGTAGTCCTTAATGTATTTGCAGCGAAAACAATATATGTAGTATCTATCAATATACTATCCTGCACCTTCATTTTTCATAGCCTACCGCAAGAGACACTTGAAACTGTTGAAAAGAGCCAATCACCAGGCACCCCCTGTCGGTGAACAAGTGCAAGTTCTCTCCTATCTATAACCTTTGATTTCCTCATAGTACTCCATATAGTGAGCACCTAAACACCCTGCAGACATGGCTGTCAGTAATAAAACTCCAATGCATTCAATTTTATCCAATATACTAAATATTTGCCATGCAAAAAAAAAAAGAAAAAAAAAACCTAAACCATTACTGTATACTTCTTCCTATGAACATGACTTTACAAGGCGGCCCCTGTCAAAAAATCCTAAGTGAAAAATGTATACAGAATTTTTATGGGAATTTCTTTCATAATTCTTACTATTTTATGTTTACATGTTGAAGAAAATTTAGGTTAGGGTCTTTAGGATAGTCAGAATGATTACAGAAATTCCAAACTGATTCC
This sequence comes from Carassius carassius, assembly GCF_963082965.1. Lineage (NCBI taxonomy): Eukaryota > Metazoa > Chordata > Actinopteri > Cypriniformes > Cyprinidae > Carassius > Carassius carassius. Next base: position 8,415,288 of record NC_081790.1, read on the forward strand.
CTTGGGAATTTTAATTAAGGACATAACAGAGCTCCAAAGAACAAACGAGTATCTAAAATCCTTTTACTTGTAACCAGTGTAACTTCATTTTAGCCACACAACACTAATGTTGACAGGTGTTTTAGTACCAACAACTTTTAGCTATAGCTTCCTGCATGAAATACACTACACACTACTGAGATTACTTAAATATTCCCAAACACAAGGGAAATCCTCTGGGTGTATGGTTGAGTTGAGTTACGAAGGGAAGTGTTTGTGAATGAAGGACAATAATATAACAATATACACTGCCGCTGTTTTTACAATAGCAACACAGCAGCAGCATCTGAAGCCGGATAGTGCCCTGGAACCAGCATAACAACAATCACCTTGCCGTGTACTAAGAGCACAGAGAAACTGTATTCAGGTTTCCAGGCGAGTAGCCGCACTGCAAAAGGGGAGGCCGCCCCATTATTTCCCTTCACAAAGCTTCACACACTCAGTGGCACAAAAGCACCGAGTTTTCGCACTGAAACAGACCGTCAGGCGGGCTCTTTGAAACGAAACCTACTCAGTATAGCCACTCAAACCCTCAACCACCAGCTCGGTATGCCTCACACGGTCAGTCAATCAGTCGTTGAGTCAAACTGACCTAAACGAATACACTGATAAACAAAATTACAACGTAGAATCGTTCTCGTTGCTCTGCTCTCTTACCTCAGTTTTCATTGAAGCCATGGCTCCTCACCCGAGACCCCGCCCCCACTTGCTTACGTCACTGATTCGCTTTCTTTCAGTGAAGTAGTGAAGTCCAACTCATTTCTGAGAATCGGTTCTTTCAAACGGTTTTACAAGTTCAAAAACACGGATTCACGATTCTTTTTTCGCCTTCACGTAATTACGCCATCTACATGCCCAAGCAAGCTTTTTTTAAATATTAATACAAAAATAAACGTATGCAATTTTGAAACTAATAAATACATAAATAAAATAAAACATATTATTTTGGAGCTGTACTCATTTGGTTTGGTTTTGGTCAAATTTCTGAGAGAGATCCAGAAATTATTTGACACCTTAAAACTAAAATCACAAAGCTGTAAAATGATTTATTAATTGATTGATTGTAGGCCTACTCCCTGGCTGTATTTGTAAATCTTTGAATCCAATTTAAAAAAAAAACTCAGAGACATTAAATTATCTAAATTAAAACGTTACTTTATTGCGTTTTTAAATTGCGTTTTTATTGCTTTATGTCCCAGTTCAATTTGCTGCAGCCACGATGCAGCTCACTAGACAAAATTTAAGGCTGAAAATATGTCGATTAAATGTTTATTTCCAGTATGTTTCACTTGTAAAACTTCTGTTTTAAAGTAACCTAGTTTTTCCTCATTTGCTCATTTCAAATATCAGCTCACTCATCTGTTCTCGATTCATTGCGAATCCGATATGTGAGTCAGCAGTGAGTTGGACCGATTCAGTTCAATTCGTAATTGTTCACACCAGTTTTGTCAGATATCAATCGATTCATTTAAAGATAGATTCATTTAAAAGATTTGAATTAAATTCAAACGATAGATTCGTTCCCGAGTTGGACAGGGCTAACCTTTGCTCATTATCTATAGGCCTTATGGAATGAATAGTGGATATCTCTTCTGTTTCTAACCATGCCATTTTAAAACCAGCTGGGTTGAAGCTAGCCTGCCATTTTAGCAGAGTTGAAAACTTCCTTAAACCCCTTTGGCATCAGCCAACATGTCAACCAAGATCACAAAACCAGCATTCACATTTTACTTCAGCCAAGAGAATTTATTTCTGACCACCCATCAACATTCTCCATACACATTTCTTTCTGGTTTTGTCACTGCCTCTTCCCTTTCCCAGGCCTTCAGAGCATCTACCATCCATGCCGACTACACACCAATGTCCATGTCCTTATGTGGCACTGTGATAATGATGGATTGGGATACAGTTTCTATGGCAACAGGAAAGAGGCAGCAGGCAGTGCTGGGGGTGTAGCTGGTCGCCTTGATCTTTTACCCCCTATTTCCTTCTGTTGCCATCCAGAAAACTGCGTTGGAGTGAGAATCATGTTGAAAACCACATAATCAAAGGATATTCTGAATTATGTTTATTTAGGTGTATGTATTTAGGACTGCAGAATGACACGGTGTGACACAACAAATTGTTTCATAAGCATTACTGATCTTTGTCATTACTTATAATTAAAAATGAAAGTCGCAAAGGAACATGCCTATTTTTTTTATCAGTTGTCCATCAGTTATCTCGGTGAACATGTATTAATTAAAGAAGTTCACCATAAAATCACAATTTGCTGAAAAATCACTCCCCCTCAGGCCATCCAAGATGCAGATGAGTACTTCTTTGGAGATTTAAAGAAATCTAGCATTGCACCACTTGCTCCCCAATTGGATCATATGCAGTGAATGGGTGCCGTCAAAGTCCAAACAGCTGATAAAAACATCACAATAATCCACATGACTTCAGTTCATCAATTAACATCTTGTGAAGTGAAAAGCTGCATGTTTGTAAGAAATAAACTCATTAAGATGTTTTTAACTAGCTTTCTGATTATCTTTAACCATTGCTTCCGGCTAAAAAAAAGGAGTCATTTATCAATACTGATTTCACCAGACACAAAAAGCCCTTTGCATTTGGCTAGATGCAATGGTTTAAAGTAAAAATAAAAAACCTTTAATGATTTAATTGTTTTATTAAAACATAGCCTTTCACTTCACAAGACATTACTTGAACTAGAACTATTAACTAGAATCACGTGGATTAATTAATAATTGCAATGTCTTTATCAGCTGTTAGAGCTCTCATTCTGACGGCACCCATTCACTGCAGAGGATCCACTGACGAGCAAGTGATGTAATGCTTAATTTCTCCAAATCTGTTCTGATGAATAAACAAACTCATCATCATCTCGAATGGTGTAAGGATGAGTTCATTTTCAGCAAATTTCAACTTTAAGGCAAATGATTCCTTTAAACAGATCAATTCTGATTTCACACTGAACTGATGAATGAACAAATTAATATTTTAATCACTCGTTATGAGTGAACAGTCGTGAGTCTTTTTAAAATGCGAAATTCAAATGAGCAGCATCTGAGGGTGAAAAATTGAGAATTGAATGATTTTATTTGCTGTACAAGTTTCATTCTGTCACATCTTTACATAGAACACTGATCCACAATCGTGCTACTTTATTTCAAAACCTGCTGGTAAATCCAGGGAAAGAAAAGTACCACACAATGATGAAATGAAACTTGATAAAGCTATTGAAACTTTGGTGAAAAAGAAAAGACAGAACATAGCACATGTAAATAAACAAGGAATAAGTGTTTGTCCATACTGCAATGTTAGCATTTCCAGAAAAGGACTTGCACATTTATATATTTTTTTTTATCTTCAGTGCTAAAATAACTATCTACTATCCCTTTTGACTTTTTCTGCTGCAAACAGAAAGTCAAAGAGGCTTGAGAGGCAAATATAGAACAGTAATAGCAATTCAATGTTATTTCAAAGTATTTGTTTTCTATACAGTTACAGTGGGACCAGGGATGCATCAATATCTCATCTAAGGCAAAATGTGGTTTAAAATACAGAACAGGCATTCAAGTCGGGGGTTTCTTTACTGGATTTTGATGATGAACTATGCAAATGTGAATTTTCTTTTTTTTGCATTTAAATGTTCTTAACATCTGTGCAATGGCTGAGAGTTCAACAGAGTGCTGCTCACAGTGAAGAAACACAATCTCAATTTAATCTTATAGCTGCACTGTCAGAAGTCACAGTGGCCTGCTGGGATACAATCAGCAAAGTCCAAATCCCTTGAAATGAATGTGAATGGGTCATTCTAATAAATCAGCACCTTCTGCAGTCTAATAAGATGATTCAAAAGTACGTTTTTGTATTATGTCTGCTAAATAAAGTTTAAAATAAACTGCACTGATCCATTTCATGCTACTATAATAATTGCTAGCTTTTTATATATATTTTTTGTTTTCATCAAAATGTACACAGGTTAGAAAATCAATGAAAATAAACTAAAATAAAGCTACTGGATTTCTTTTTAAGAAATATGCATATTAGCACATCAGCTATTCACTGTTGAAGTAATGCTTTTACACCCTTTTTGTTGAATGTCCTAAATGATTTTTCTGTCAGCACTGTAAATGGTTCATACTGCTATATACATTTTAAACAAACACTAAGATAAAGAACATCACATAATTTAGTACTGAAAACATGTCTTCTAATTTGCTTCATACAAAATCATAGAGAGCATAATATAGGTGGTCTGTTCTGAATATGATTTCCTTTGCTTACTGAATCAAATATTAAACTTTGATTTTTGATTTTGGAGAAGGAATTGAGAAAACATTCTCAAACACAGAAACACACACACACAAACATTTAAAAGTGCCTTTTGTGCTTCAATTTCTTCAGCAGTTCAAAGGTCTGAACAAGTGTTTTGGGAAAAGTGTTTGCCATATGAAAGGACTGTACACACCAATCCAAGTACAACCTAAGGCCTTACTGGAAATCCATCTGAAATCTCCAATCGCTGTGGGCTAATATGAGAAATATCGATGTATAAATCCAAACAAGTCACATATAAAGACACGTACAGTTTGAATCAGATGCATATCAGAAATTTCTGACATCTAACGTATTACCAGCTCTGATATTATGTACAGTCTGGAAAATGAAAAAAAAAACAAAAAGAATTCACAGTCTGAATGACAGTTCTATGAAATACTTTGAAAGAATAATTCTAGGGTGAAAAGATGAACCCCAGAAAAGAAAAATTGGATTATTTTGCTGTTTTGTGTAAAATAAGGTAACAAAAATACAGAGTCAGGAGTCCAAAGTGTCATCCTAAAATCTCTTGACAGTCTGTGAAACAAAATGAATGTAATTTTCTTTTAAAAATGATATAAAATATGTTGTTCCCTTAAGCATTCAAGGAACACCGGCTACCATTTGGCCAAGTGATGACGACGTATGTGCCCAAAGACGGTCGACTACATATCCACATAATCAAATGAAAACTTCCAACATCAATCTTCACCAATAAATAAAACTTGTTCTTTCCAGAGGCTCTTTCTCTGTGGCCCAGAATCTTCGTCAAGAGCCATTCCTGCTGGCATAAGCACGGAGTGCATTATGATTCACAATGATCATCACAAGGAAAGGAGCATAATATTTCTGCTTAAATTCAGATTTTACGGAGCATGTTTTTGATCAGCTTTATATAAGGCCAGCCTTGGTTGAATGAAAATGTATCCTCAGTGTAACTTTCACTTCAAAATGTTACAGATGCTGGTATTCGTTTCTCAAGAACTCTGTGTTTGTCTTATCTCGGGGTTGCTCAAGAGTGCTACATTTTCTTAGGCACTGAAACATTCTCCCTGTACAGTTTCAGGGTGGTTTTCTCCAATGTTGAAATGGTAATCTGAGGGGATGTTTTTTGTTTATGGCGTGGCAGCAATGTCTGTACCGTCCAGCAGGGGGCACCAGATGAATGGCACGAAGAAGTCTACCTCATGCTACTGTTGAAGCTGGAGTTGTTGCTACTGCAGCTTTCCTCATAAGTGGGAGGTGGCTCTGAAAAAATATACAAATAATAATATGAATAAAAACCCATAAACAAACACATTTAAATAAATCTGCATTTCATTCAAGTATGTAATCAGTTACATTCACACTGTGACAGAGGAAACCTCTTTTATAAAAATATAAGATTTTCATTTACTGTGATATTTTTGGGTCAGAGTTGAATTGTCTAAATGATTTCATTTGCACTTACTCTACACATGGCAACATGACAAGTTACAGCTTGTTGCGCACTCGTAATCATTTGAGGGTTGTAATTTTACCCTAAGTTGAAATGTAACACTATATAAAAACTAAATAACAGAAGTAATGTCTGGAATAAAATGGCAAACCGATTGGGTTTCAACAACTAGTCATGTTTCAGTTCCAATCTTTTACTGTAGATGATGTTGACATTTATGATTGAGAACATTTTAAGCATAAATGGCTCTCAAGGAAAACTGATTTGATATGTGTTGAGTTACTTGCATGTGCAAGTGTTTTAATATTTTAAAGAATTAATAGATAGATAGAATGAATGGAATGAAAAGACACGCAGACAGATACATGTCAAATTTTCCAGTTTGTTGTATTAATCTCACATACAGTTCCTAGATTTAATTACATATTTCAGTGGTGTTCAAGTTTATTGCTTCACATTTCATGGCATAAATAGCTTCAACATTCAAAAAATATAAAAATACAAAAAATATATAAATTTTATATATATAAATATATAAAATAATTTGATAACTACTACTATAATACATTTCATGATTATTTACACATCAACTTTAAATGAAAATCATCATTTATCATTTGTAACCACATAAACTGACATATTTGGCCTTTCAACACTCAGTTTACAAATCGGAATGCTGGTAACTGAATCAAAAAGAGATATATTTTTTAACGAAATTACACATTATTTCACAAATGGTTTATGACCTACATTACGAGCTGCAGTTTTTGCTTTGCTTTGTAAATGACCATGTTGCATGTAAATCCTGTGAGACTTTTTGGAGGGTAACAACCTAGATATGACCCTGTGCAGGGTACTAATTCTCAACTAGATCACTTACCATGTGGGTATTCCCAGGTGCTGTATTCAGGGGGCAGGATGAGGGGACAGGAAGTGGGCACAGGCGTTGTATTTCCATCTGTGAAGAAAGGTATGGTTGCCCCTGTGGACAAACAGAAGAGAGGAGCAGAGCCGCTGGAGGACTGGGCGGGCTGCGGTGCGACTGGACCAGATGCTTGACCGAACGCACTGGGAGACATGGAGAGAGGAACGCCGGACGGGTCCTGCTGAGAATGACTCTTGGTGGGGATCTCCTCGCTGTCTACTCCTCCTGCACCCACCGCACCCTCCAGGTCGTCCTCCACAGGAGGTGCGCTGGGGACTACGGGTGCAGGGCTGAGGCTTGGCATGGCAGGCATTGGTGCGGCTTGAGCGATGGGGCGAGGAATGGAGGGAGTCAAGTTTACAGCAATGTTCCCAATATAGATGGGTAACGTGACCACAGCCTCTGGAGATTTTAGTGAAACCTGTGAGGAAAGAAAGGATTTCTCATATGCACTTCTTGACATTAAGTAAATCTTAATTTGAAAGACTTCAGCAATGCATTTAAGAAAGGAACTTAAAGGTTCATGCAACAATAGAAAATCACATGTTCATGGGTTTTGTAAACAAATCTTTCTTTGAGTTTGATCGTTAAAATGAATCAGTAGATCTGTTGACAAAACTGATCTGAATGATTCGTTTATTAATTTTATTTGGTTAGTCGAAAAATCCAATCTTTTGGATTTGGAGAGTCAAAAGAGTCCAATCTTTTCTACGAAATGGTTGATCCACGTCTCAAAACTACTCTAAATGATTCATTCATGAGTTATACTGATTTGGTTCTTAAATCGAGTCAGATATTTTCAATGAACTGGTTGAGTGAGTTGACAAAACTGGTTGACAAAAGTGTTCTGAATGATTCTTTTATTAATCATATTGATTCACTTCTTGAATTCAACTAGCTGAATCAGATATTTACAATGAACAAGTTGATCCAGTTCACAAAATTGTTCTGAATGATTCTTTAATGAATCAGATTTATTCGGTTTTTGAAATATATTCACAGAGTTAGATTTTTTTCAACGCATCAGTCGGTCCTGTTAAAAAAAAAATGCTCTGAATGATTTTTTTATGATTCAGACTTCTTTAGTTTTCTTTTTAATTCAATATTTTCAATGTGTCCTGTTCAGAAAACTCTTGTGAGGAACACAATTTAATTCCTTTGAATGTTTCCACATACAGCAAAATGACTATAAAGCTCACTTGACCTAAATTCAACTCAGAAAGTCAGATATTTTCAATGAATTAGCTGATCTGGTTCACAAACGGAAATGATTCTTTCATGAATCAGATTCATTTCTATATTTCAGCTCACTCCATCTGATATTTTAAATTAACTGGTTGAATTCAGTTTGTAAAATAACTCTTAATGATTCATTCATGAATCAAACTGTTCAAAAAAGGAGACATTTTAGTGAGCAAATGAGTTTACGTCTTGCAATGTTAAGATTCACATTTCTTATCCCATACCTGGATAAAATACTCAATATCTATGAGGCTGCAGCCAGTGAGGCCTGACTGAGGAAGAGGAGGGACGATGATCTGTTCTTTCCACTCTGCATGTTTGCCAGCCTTCACCCCGGCACCCTCCACCTCTGCTATGGGCCGCAGATCAAACACTGGCCGCTTTGTTTTATATGCCACTCTCTGCACAGATATACACAGTTGTAATGAGCATTAGCATTATCTGACAATTTACATCTACAAGTACATCACCCATTGTCAACCAGAATGCACGAAAAATGTGGTATTTTCATGAAACTAAACATCAGGAGAGTCTATTTTTAATTTTCTTCATACCTGAATAAGGCTAGCCATCACATAGCCGGTGTCTTTACCAGACTTGTTATGGATCTCAGTGGATAGTTTGATAACCTGTCCAGGAGTGTATCCTCTTAGATCACTGCAGGCCTTCAGCATGAGCGTGCCTGTTTTTACCAGGAGGTAGTTAAACTTTTTTGTTGTCAAAGCACAGCTGGGTTGCTGGGAAAAGAAGGGCAGACATTAGGAACTGGAGAGCAACTATAATAAAATAGAATTAGTATTAGTTTTTTTTTCCACATTGCCAGGTCTCACCTCTATATCTGGCAACTCATTGAGGTTGAGCACATTGAGAAGGTAAAAGGGTCGCTGGGTCTTGTAGTCCTTTGAGAAACGTGGCGTGTCAATAAAAGCCCTAATTTTGTACAAAACCTTCCCAAATGGGCCTTCAAACGAGGTTGGCACGGATGCTACAACAGACATAAAAAAATATGTTATTTGGGATTTGTCAAAAGCTTTCCTATTCAAGCGAACTTATAAAATAATCGTGTCTTTGACAAAACAACAAAATCATTCAAGGACCAGAATATTGGATGATGACAAGATGATGTTAGAGCTCACAATCAATAAAACGAATCAATACAGTTCTAAGTGCTGTCATTCTGAACCTTATTTAAAAGCAAAATAGAATCTGAAGGCTCAGGAGCTCTGAAAATGTGATAAATAAAAGCACATAATCTCTATATCTCTGTCTTCGTATTTGCATGTTTTATGTCAAAATGCATTCCTGTTTTATGGGGTGGAAAGTCCCTAGATTTATCAGATGCTTCTTCAATAGCTGTTCATACAGTCTACCGGCAAGGGGCGCAGCTTCAGGCTGCAAGCGGTCACTAATTAAGCAGCCAGGAATGTTGCTGCTATACCTTCCCTTTAATAGCTCATGATGGGACATGTGTTTGTGCAGAAAGGGGCGGTTCCATAACAAAAAGACTTTATACAGCTACTATTAGTTCAAGGTTAAAATTAAACTCTTCTACCCTCAGCATAGTTAAACTTCACACTTGAGTGCTCTCCATCTACGGTACACAACACAACATCCTCATTTAACGACTAACATTAAGTTGCTCTGAATGAAAATGTGCTTTAACTGCTTTGAAATGCTAATCATGTAAAATTCTAGAAAGTTACCTGGAATGACGAACTGAAATGGAAAGCTGTGCTCGCCAGCTGACAGATTACCTGTAATGGCAGAGAAAAAAGAACAAATTATGTACATATGCACACACACACAGGTTTTTTTTTTGTCTGGTTTTACTATCCTGGAGACATTTGGTCCGTACAATATAGCATAAACAAGAACCCACATACACACGGCACAATGTGTGACGACAATATGCTATTATTGTAAGTCTTACCGAAAGTGTACATATTTAATATGCCATAATATTAACACATAAGCATAGAAGACTTCGAAAAGTACTTCCCTATCATGAGAAACAGTGTTTTGTGGGAGTGGAAGTCTGGTAAGTCAGTGACTCAAACAGGACGGTGTATCTGGGCAGATAAGCACCCTGACAGCTGTAACAATGATCTCTCCTGTTCTTTCTAACTGGGGATTTCCACTACCCCAGAGGTTATTCAAAGATCTGGAAGTGTATATATATATCTTGAATAAAGCACTGGAAATGTGTGCCCCTGTTGTGATCCTTTTTTTAAAAAGTTTGTAATTTGGCACCCTGCGTGTGAAATCGCACGAGCTACAGCATGCGCCGCCTGTGCTTGTTTATCAAAACTTTCAAATTTGGCACTAAAATCACATCTAAGGGTGTTGTCTGATTTAAAAATGTTCATGTGTGAGGAGAAAACGAGTTAACATCAGCCATCATTACTGTTTAAATCTGTTCGTCTTTAGAAGTCACAGTCTGTAAGACAGGAAAAGGGCTCTTAGAGAAAATGATGGGAAATATACTGACACAAGCAGCTTGGAGAGCAGAGCAGACATATCAACTATCAGTCTTAGCAAGCTATACTTGCAGTGTTTGTACGGAAGGAAGTCCTCAAAAAAAAAAAAAAAGACATTCAACAGGATACGAAGTTAATTAAGGCAAAACTAGCCTAGCTTATATTCATTACTTTCTGTACTACACAGACTTCCAATGAAAAAAAAGTAAGTAAACAATATCTATTGCTTCATCGGGCTTATATTCGATAGTCATCAGTTTACTGTTATGCATGCAAACCAGGTACTGTTTTGACACTAACAAAACCTGTTCTAAATGAATTTATGAGTAGTGACACATGCATTCATTTTTCCATATAAAGTTTGTGACAAGTGGAATATTGCTCAGGTGTGGAGAGATGTCACCTTTTCCTGCTCAGTATGCCTTCAAAGAGTTAATAGAAATCCAAAGATACAGATCTCCATGTCGTCAGCAGCGAGAGGTCAAACGGGGAAATGTTGTACTTTCACAAAGTGCTGTCAAAAGGGAGATGATTGAAAACTCTCTCATGGCTGATTAACACACCCAGAAATGGAAATTCTGAATCATTTTCTCACCCTCATGTCATCCAATTTAAACCTGCATGACTTTAATTCTTCTGAGGAACACAAAAGAAGATATTCTGAAGAATGATTTGACTGTTTTTATCCATGAAAGAAAGTCAGCGAGACCCAAATCAACACTATTTTTCAAAATATTTTCTTTTGTATAAAAAAATAAATGGCTCAGAATTGTTCATTTTAGGGTGAAATATCCCTTTAATTTCAACAGAACCACACCTTGCCAGTGTGTCAGTTCTTTTATGTCTTTGTCGGAATGCTATGAAACACATCCAACTATATCATTTACAACAGTACCACCCAATTTTCAATTCCCAAGAGGACTAAAAGCATTGCAAACCACCACCGCCCTGTCTCTCGGTGCTGCTGAGCAATGAAGAGTGGAACACAACCCCTTAACGGGCAGACAGCATTAGTTCCTGGCAGCCAGCATAACAGACACTCAGTGCCTCTGTTGGCCTGCGGGGTCAGATGAGCACTGTTCCCCAGCACATCTGATTCAGACGGCCGGGCTGCTAAAGGGACTCCTGGAAAGAGGTCGTAGGACAAGCCTGGCCATGTGAACTAACAAGCACTCTGACAGGAAAAGACCTGCCGGGACACATATGCCAAGAGCTCACACTTCACCTCACACAGCAGAACATAATGACTCTGTGTGACCTGAACACAGAGGTGAGAGACAGATATTTTTTTGAAATTTTGTGCAATCTGAAAATACTCTTTAATAATCACGCGTGATGCAAGAACGCTTTTGTGTAAATCTTAATATTGGTTTTACTAGTAAGCAGCTACTGTAACGGTTGGTTTATATGGAGTGCAACAGTCAGTTCTGGAAGTAAAAATACCATTCATTTTCTGAATTGGGTAACTGATTTTTAATGAAAACTTATAAACCGTTTAAGAAAGGCTCTCTGTAAGCTATGAGATTGTTAATCGCCGTTTTATATTTTTGTTAAAGCAATCAGCCCACATAATTTCAATTTATTCTTGAAATAATTTAACTGCGGAAATCCTGGGGAAAAACTACATTATCCATAATTTTGCTAATAAATCTCCATCAGAATTGTGTCAAGCAAATCGCGGCAAAAGAACTTGTCCACTCCCATGAAACACGGTGAAAATACATATTCATTTTTTTTTTATCAATAGTTTTATATATCCTGTCAGCATTCAGCCCCAGATTATAGTATGATACCTTAATCTTTTTGGGTGATTTTCAAATCCTTTTTTGCTTCATATCAATGTTTATAATGTTGTGATTCACTTCACAGGTTGGTTTGGTTAATGGCTCGTAAGACTTCTTTAAAAAGTCCCTATGGAAAAAATATTTCCAGAACCAAGTGAGCGGGGGCTATTGCATTTTGTGGTGTTCTGCTGGTCTGAACTGTAAAAATCTTATAGGTCTTTTAATTGGCTGTGACCATGTCAAGTTCAAGCTCAGTGTGGATAGAACACTTGATAACTTGTCACATCACTCCTGATAAAGATGTAGACCTAATAGCTAAGCAAAATAGCAAAAAATTTAATGGAGAGTAAGTTTTGCTTATTTTAGTAAAAATAAGCTGGTTCTACACAGTCAATCTATCAGTTTAAAGGGGTGGTTTACTGTTTTTTTTCCCAGGCTTGATTGTGTTTATGAGGTGCAGTCTAACATGTGTTCATGATTTGTTTTAAAAAAAATGCATTATTTTTCACATAATTACCTTTATTCCACACCAATCTTTCCCTTCTCTGACAAACTCCTCAATTTATTTCCTGTTATTATGAAGCCCCTCCCTCAGAAACACATGATGGGCTGAGATTGGTCAGCTGGCTCAGTGTGTTGTGATTCGCTAAACCGCCTCGAGCGTGTCTGAACACCCCTCCCCTTTCAAGCTCAGAATGTACTCTGGTTGTATTGTAAACAATGACGCCCTCTATATTGCTTATCAATTTGAGCCCGATTGAGATACAGAGAATATTAATGAAGAGGATCACGCAGAACCCGTGCAAGCATGGCTCTTAATGATATGTTTGTTTGTAGTTGTCTCATACTTTTAGATACGCTGTTGTTTGTAAATGCTACTGCTTCTGTTAGCTTTTAATATACTGTTTTATTCTGATTAAAGCTTTAATTACAGCACAGTAACCGTACGCGTGTCCATGTATAACGCTTCTCATTGCTTTGTGAAAATAAGTGTATAAATGGAACAGTTTGTTGGAGCTGATCTGACGATCTAAATCATTAATCATTAATCATGAATCATGAATCATTAGAAGACAGAATCGTGATTTGTATATGCACAGATTTTTACATGGACTCCTAGTTTTCTCTTCTTCTTCTCTAAACTAAAGCAGCACAACATGGCCTTGCCCCCTTTGTTGCGTGTTCCCGGAGGTGGGGTTTGACTGGGTTCGTGACGTAACAGACCTGGGAAGAAGCTCGTTGTAGTCCCTTACCAACCGTTTCTGTAGGCATTAAACTGACAGAATTTTAAAAGACGATATCTCCGTTTGCATTGAACTTTCAGCGCTGCAATTTTTCAGATATTGTTTATGTTCAAACAGCAACATTTCAAACTAACTAACTAACTAACGTTGAAAAAGTGAAATCGCATCAACCACCCCTTTAAACAAACATATAGTCCTATCCTAAATTTACTGTACATGATTGGCAGATAACTGCCTAAAATGTTTTCATTGGCCTAGGGCTGTCACAAGTTGTTTTTCTCAATCTATTCCACTGATATCTCTCTTAAATATACAGACATTTCCTATTATACCCTACCAAAGACTACAGAAATACAAATACGGTTCTTTCCTATACTTATGAATGGGAGAAACTGCAACGCACAATATGGCGGAATAGTCCCGCCTTTTAATTAAAGAGCCAATCGCTGATTGGTAAATCATTGGGTCACTGCAGCAACCATTAGAAGGTCTGGTTCCCATAGAAACCTGAGGCTAGACCAGCCAATGTGCATGCACAGTCTTGAGCGCGTTATGAGTGCATATGCGCATTGGCTGGACTAGCCTGAAAAATACACTTTTTAAACGCTATTTAAGCATAAGAAACAACATTCATGGGGTAGTTCATTTCAGATTTTGTTGCGGATTTGAAATATGTAATTTAATTGTGAGTTCAGCAAACAGTTTTTGAGATTTCAAGATTCCCCCATTCAAAAATCGCAAATATGGCTTCTGAGTGAACGGACTACAGCTAACCATACACCTGATTCGCTAGCAGGATCATTGTTTGGACACTACGACTATCAGCTTTATCAGAAATAACAGTACATTCATGTTCTTCAAACATTAGTTCTATGCAGACAGATCGGTTATTATCATTATAATGTAGACTGCTCGAAGGAGACAGATGAAAGGTTTCTGGTTTAAAGGAATAACTCAAATCTAACCTCCTGTAAGGGTTATGTGATACTTGACACATTCAGACAGACAGGAAGAAACCAGAAAGACACATACTCAGAACAGGAAACTCTTCAGACACAAATAGTTGATCAAGTAATACAAATTTGAGAAGTAAACAATGAAGTCCTTCAAAGTGAGCAAAGTTTTCAAGCAAAGATGGGAGCCATTAAAAGCCATTTAAATTAAATTTGACTAATAATATTAAGAATGATTGCATTTCTGAACTGAAGAAAAGCTGAAACTGAAAGAGATGGTGAATGGAAGTTGGCCTCCTTACCTTTATCAGCTATAGACAGTGTGCTGCTCAAGTACTTCTCCTCAAGCATCCATGATGCACCATTCAGCTTGGACGAGATGCCACACGACCCCACACAGTTGACTTTAATGGCTGTGAAAAGACAAAAAGACAGAATTGTGTCAAGCAAATTGCGGCAAAAGAACTTGTCCACTCCCAGAAACATGGTGAAAATACACATTCAGTTTTTTTTTATCAATAGTTTTATATACCCTGTCAGCATTCAGCCCCAGATTATATATATATATATATATATATATATATATATATATATATATATATATATATATATATATATATATATATATATATATATATATATATAATAAACAGTAACAACATTAAATGCTTTGATGAACATAAATAATATTTAAGTATTGAATGTATTATTTTTATATTATATAGTAAGCATATAATGTAAATATTTATTTTAAATGACCTGTTTTTGTATCCTGGATATTGTCCCCTATAGCATTCCATGTCAAAAATTTCTTTAAAAAATCATTTAAAATGATAGTGGTTAAGAAAGTATTATTTATGAAAAAAAACATAGAAAAAAATATATTCATATCTGACACACCCTGTCATTCCATTTAAACAGATAAGGCTGTTTGCGAAACATGTTGGCGAACCTTCCTCCGCACCTTCAAGAAATGATGCAAGGACAGGTCTGATAGGTCTAATGTTTTTGGATTTTCCACAGTAAACTGATCTGATGTCATCTTCTTGATGGCTAGAGCAACATAGCAAATGTTGAATAGGAATGTTGATTGTTTTCCTTTCATCGAAAAACCTGTCTGATTTCTACCAATCCACACAACAGACATTCCGTACGAATTAAACATTCAACCAGACGGAAAAGCCCATTTGTCTGGAGCATCGAGGAGAAACAGCCATCCTTATTTGCATTATAATTGTGTGATGCTAAGCTATCCACACAGGCTTTATCAGGGTGTACCCAGACATAAAGACACCTGAATGTACAAAACTTAAACAGACGGATCAACGTCAAACCCTTCAAAGACCAAAATTTAGGTTGAAATCAGACCTAAAGGTCAAGGTCATACAGACAAAGACATTTGCATGTGTATGGCTTTTAGCATTGGTGCTAGACAAAACATATACACCTGCTTAGACAAACATATACACCTTACATGACCCTGTCAGGCAGTTCACAAATATACAGTGAACGCAAATCTGAATTTGAGTGAAAAGACACAAACTGACTGCCATGTGACCACATGCTGATCTGATTATGTAATGGGTGAGTGGTTGGTAAAGCCCAAGAAATCTCAACTAGATTGATTTAAAATGAACACACCATTACAGCATCACTCTCACATATACAGTAAAACAGGAAACAACCATCTTCGAAACATTTAAACAACCCTTATGGTTTTCTGCAAGCATGCAATCTTGTGCATTAAATATTCACATTCAAAAAGCAATAAAGCAGTACTTAAAAAAAGCATGAGATTAATAGAGATAAAGCAGAACGTGAGAGACAAAAAACAACAGATGTCAGTGGCACTTCTTAGCTAAATATTTGCATAAAAAACCTTGAATGAGTACAAGATAAGTCAACAGTATTCTAATTTTTTCTCCCAAAAGACAACGACCACTCATTTTAAATGCATACATCTGCTGAAAGCAACTTTCGTCAGTGTTTATAAGAGTATACAGTTTACCACGTGGACTACAAACCACAAATTGTGTTTTCATGGGATCAAACACACGCATGCAGCATATAATCAATGACCCGCCAGCAATTTTATCACATACCAAAATTAACAAAACAAATGTATTGTACCATTTAAAAATTGCAGTTATTGTGATACTTTGTCCTGGTCCAAGTTACTTTTTTAGTATGCAAGTCAAACTCCAAACAGACAGATAAACTGCTCGGGGTAAGTGTGGCCACAAAAGACCCATCATGAATGAAACCAGGTATAATTTTCTCAGAGAAAAACTGTCAGTTTGCATTTTCAGACAGAGGTAGAAGGGGGGTTCCAATCAGGGCAGGCATAACACACAGCTGGGGAATGTTAAAGCCTGTTAGTGTGTGGCCAGCACACAGTCTAAATCAGCACCAGTTCACCACAGAAACAAAACACTGGTGGCAGATGGCAGCATATCACTGGACCGGGCAAGAGCCCTCCCTGGCACACTGGCATGAGAGCCCTTCCATTTCTAGCACAAATAAAACAACTAAATCCAAAGGAGAGACGGTCCTCTGAGTATCAGACGACTCATAATAAATAGGCATTAAAGCACCGGTGCCATCTGCTGTGTACCATCTGTGCACTTCTGCTGGCATAAGGAAACATTATTGTTAGTGAGGTAATCTATCAGGGCTAGTTCACCAAGGTTTTCAGCCAGTAAACAGGATGGTGTATCGGTCAGGATACAGGAATAAAAAACGAGGAGATGTAATTTCTTCTATTGACTGTATTGAGATCCAGCAGTACTCATCAGAACATTCCAATATTCAATATTGTCATAGTCTGATAAAGAAACAAATAAATCACCATTAGGTACTTAAATTACTATGCAACGTAAATAATAAATCCACACAAATAATACAAATCAGGATCATCAAACATAAATACATCAATAAACATTGCTATGTCCCTTTAAACATAATCAACAATTACATGAGGATATTACTTCCTTCACATAATAGCTTCACCTCCTATATCACTGACCAGTTTACATTAAACTATATTAAAAAGGGGTTTACAGAAGGAGAAATGGCGACATCCTCTGGCGAGAAAAGGTTACTGCACAACAGCGTCTGCACATGGTCTCCTGAGCACGATATTAACTCTTCCTAATTAAATGTTACAAACGTACTACATAATTTAGAAATCAGAAAGCTCACATCAGTTAAATTATTATTTCCTACAGTGTTTTACAGCTTAAACATTGTTCTATCGCTATAAATCTCACTCATCACGCTGGGCACGTTAATGCATTGTAATTCTACAGTATAGAAACACAAACACAACGGAGTGACAGTCACTTACTTTTTGTCATGAACTCAACACATTAATATTGGAAGCTGGATCCTTCAGAACAGATTAAGGAAACTACACAACACAGGTACATATGCTGCTGAACTTGAATACATTTCCGAACTCACTATAACCAAAACCAACACACTAGCTACACACTTCCTCTGCCGTAACCACCGAAGAAGAGTCTTAAAGCGGCAGGCACCGAGAAACGTCAGAGCCTTTTATACAGCCGCCCCCAAATGTGCAAGCACATTTGCTTCCATTAAAAGGCTCATCAGTCAGGCTGAGGCGTGCTCACCGAGGCATCGTCCTCCCCTGATGGGAGAGCTGGCAACATCACCAACCGAGCTACCGGTCGGGTGTACACATGTCCTCTGATATCCACATCAGCGGATCTAATGCATCCATCATCGCTGCGGTGAATCTTGGTTACATGCCCAATGGGCCACAGGGCTCGAGGTAGCTGCGGGTCCACCAGCATGACAACAGCCTTATCCAGTAATTCAGGAGAAGTGGAGTGCCATTTCTGTCTAGTCTGCAGCCCAGGGAGATATTCTCTGATGAATCTGGACCAGAATTGGTCAGCGAGAACTTGTGAATGCCTCCAGCGTCTGCGACTCAGGAGCTCCGTCTCAGGATAGACCACTTGGGGAAGAGATCCATCGGGCCGCCCCATAAGCAGACTATTGGGTGTCACAGGGTCGATATCTGCAATGTCGGCAGATACATAACCCAACGGTTTAGAGTTGAGGATTGCCTCAACTTCCAGGAGAACGGTGAGAAGGACATCTTCATCAATAGGTTGTGCCCCCACACATGTGTAAAGTGCAGACTTGACGGAGCGGACCTCTCTCTCCCACACTCCACCAAAGTGTGGAGCCGCTGGGGGGTTAAACTGAAACTTAATCCTCTGACGCGCGAGTCGTTCCCGCAAGGTTGGCTCCATACTGGCAAAAGCCTCTCTAAGTTCCCGTTCTCCTCCTCTGAAATTGGTCCCCTGGTCTGACAACAACTCTGCAGGTGTCCCCCTTCTGGCGATGAACCGTCTTAGGGCCATCAAGTAAGCATCCGCATCCATGTTTCTGAGGAGATCCAAGTGTACCGCCCTGGTTGTTAAACACTTAAATATTATCCCCCAGCGTTTCTCCTGGCGTCTGCCCATCTTCACAAACATGGGTCCAAAACAATCCACGCCAGTGGAATGGAAGGCGGGTTTGTGTAATCGGAGACGAGCAACGGGAAGGTCCGCCATTCGGGGAATGGAAGGCTGAGCTCTCCAGCGCTGACATTCGGCACAAGAACGCTGATGTCTGCGAATCGCCTCCCTTCCATGGATTATCCAGAATGACCGCCGCATCTCTGCAAAGACCCGCTCTGGACCAGGATGGTGCAGGTTGCTATCGAACCTTTGGATAAGCAAGCGTGTAACTGGGTGTGAGGCATCCAGAACTACAGGGTGCAATGTCATGTCATCTTGACCTTCCAAACGTCGTAGCCGACCTCCTACTCGTATGAGGTCCGTAGATTTATCTAACTCCGGAGCCAAGGTGAGTAATCGACTCCCAGGTGAGACAGGTTTCCCAGCTGCAAGGAGCTTGTAGTCCTCTGGAAATGACTGTTGTTGGGTTCGCTGGAGAACAATCATCTCTGCCTGTTGGTACTCTTCAGCATTAGGTGGTGAGCTTGAAGGGTTTTGTCCTAGAATTTCTTGAGCAGTGGCATCTATGAGCTCCTGCCAGGTTTGGTACACCTTATCATCCCTGCTGATCGACATTGGTGAGGTAATCGTTACTCCACAGAAGGTGGTCTTCCGGAGTTCCACATTGTCCTCAAATGGCTCTGTGCTGGGTCTTTCTGGCCAGGTGGCTGGGTTCTGGAGAAGGAAGGGAGGTCCTTGAGACCATCGGTTGGGATTTATTAGGGCCTCCAGGGTCTTCCCTCTCGTCAGATCATCAGCAGGATTATTCGCTGAGTCCACGTAGCGCCAAGTGCACTTCTCTGTTAACTCCTGTATCTCAGCTATTCTGGCGCCTACGAAGACCTTGTAGCGGCAAGACTGGGAGTGTAGCCAGGTTAGTACTGTAGTGGAGTCTGACCACAACACAGTTCGAGCCACTGTCAAGGTAAGTTCCCTCTCGAGGACATGAGCCAGCTGCGCTGCAACCAGAGCTCCACAAAGCTCCAGGCGTGGGATAGAATGCAGGCGTCTTGGAGCTACTCGTGAACGAGCAAGGATGAAAGACAGGTGGATCTGGCCTTCCATGTCCTCAGTTCTCATGTAGGCTACGGCTCCATAAGCCTGCTCAGACGCATCTGCGAAGATGTGCACCTCACGGGTGGCACCCTCAAGGTTGGCATCCGCCGGAACATATGCACGTGGAAATGTAAGGAGAGGTAAGGACTCAAGTTCAGCCTCCCAGCTGGACCAGGCTTGCAGGAGTTCGACGGGTAAGTTAGAGTCATCCCAACCTCGCTTCTTATCCCACAGCTGCCGGATGATGAGCTTCGCTCGGGTGGAGAAAGGTAACATGTAACCCAAGGGATCATATTGAGTAGCTAAAACTCTGTAAATGTTCCTCAGAGTTGGTACCTCATAGGACACAGGCCTATGTTTGTAGCCCAAGGAGTCGGTTGCCCAATTCCAGCTGAGACCGAGTGTTGATTCCAGAGGGTTGGACTTATCCTGTGCCAGCCACAGGTCCAGGCTTTCAGATCTGGCCTCTTGAGGCAAATGACTCAGGACGCCTGGATTGTTAC
The DNA here is from genome assembly GCF_963082965.1 of Carassius carassius. Classification (NCBI taxonomy): domain Eukaryota; kingdom Metazoa; phylum Chordata; class Actinopteri; order Cypriniformes; family Cyprinidae; genus Carassius; species Carassius carassius. The sequence continues at coordinate 8,435,810 of NC_081790.1, forward strand.
AAGCCCATTGACGCAACTCAAAACCTGCAGAAATCAGAAGATCCCTGAGACGATCCACCAGCAGTTTAGCTTCACCCGGCGTACCCACACTCTGCAGGCAGTTATCTACGTAAAAGCAGTTTTCAACCAAGAATCTCAGGTCATCGTCCGGCTGGCAGTGGTCAACAACATGGCGCTGCAGGGCGTATGTCGCACAGCACGGGCTACAGGTTGTGCCGAAAGGCAAAACTTGCCACTCAAATGTTCTTGGGGGTTCTTCCACCTTCAGGTCCCGCCACAGGAACCTTAGAAGGCGGCGATCTTCAGGGATGAGGCGGACTTGATGAAACATCCCCTTGATGTCTCCACTAACCGCTATGGGATGTTCACGAAATCTCAGTAATACTCCCAGCAAGGGGGCGCCAAGGGTAGGGCCAGGTAGCAGGTACTGGTTCAGGGTCTGCCCAAGGTACTGGTGAGAGCAGTTAAAAACCAGGCGGTTCTTTCCGTTGTGGCTGACGAGATGATGTGAGATGTACCATCCTTCTTTGGTAGAGGTCTCCTCAGTGACTTCCCTCACAGCACCTGCTTCAATGAGCTTCTGCATTTCCATCTTGTATGCATCCGCTAGCTTGGAGTCCTTTAAAAGTCACCTCTCAGTACTACGTAACATGGGCATAACTGACTCCTTTGGCGAGTGCAAAGGTGGCATGCTTGGATGGCGCAGCAATGGTGTGGCGTACCTAAGAATTCCATCTACATTAGTACGGACCGTCTTGGCTTCAAGCAATGCTACAGCCTGCTGATCCTGCTTTGATCGAGTCACCTCTCTTTCATGTCGGTAAGGTACAGTGTCTACTTGCCAGAGCCTCTCTACATGCTTGTAAAGCTCATCCATCGGTGGTGTAGATGAAGTAAACAGACACTGTGCAGGTTGGATTGGCTGCCCCATGAATGGGGTAGGGCCTTGAAGAGTCCACCCAAGCCTGGTGCGGACTGCGGCTGGGCCACCTGGTGGACCAAGTCTGACTGGTTCGACAGATGTTATCAGCTGAGGGTTGTCAGAGCCTACAAGGAGTGTTGGCTGAGCATCTCTTAAGGCAGGTAGGGGAATGCCACTTAGGTATTTGTATTTCCTCTTCAGGCGATCAATAGGGTAAGTATGCTGTGCTAGGCTGAGGCGACCAGCTGTGAAAGCACCATTGATCTTATAGCTGGTGTGAGTGTTTGCAGCTGGTGAGACACGGAAAGACACTGTGTGGCCATGGAGGATCTGGATGTCCTGTCGGACTGTACGCAAAGGAAGCGCTTCAGGAGTGCCCTTTATGCCAAGAAACTTAGCTGCTGCTGGCAACAACATGGTCCTCTCTGACCCATCATCGAGGATCGCAAAGGTGTCAAGTGTCCGGTCCTCATAATGTACAAGCACAGGAACGACCTTTAACATGACTCGATTCCCGGCTCCAGGTCTGTCCAGGTAGAGCGAGTCAGCCGCAGAGCTGGTTAAGCAGCTCTCTTCTTTAACGGCTACATCTTTATTTCCCCTCTCTGCTCTTGTATTTATCTCGTGAAGAGCCAGTAGATGTTTTCCCTGACAGATGTTGCAAGGTTTCTTCAATGTGCACTGAGCGGCTTGATGAGTTCGTGCACAGCGCCAGCACCGCTTGTTAACCCGTATCCACTCTCTAAGCTGGTCTTTGGAGAGTTTGGTGACCGCACTGCATTGACTAAGATAATGCTCAGTACTCTCACAGTAAGCACAGTAAGCTTTACTCTTGGCCCCTCTGCTGACTGAACTCTCTTTGTGGTACAAAGAGGCGGTCTCTTTTGACTCACCAGCTCCATGTAGGACGGTCACCGTTTGTCTTCCAGGACGACCATCAGTCTTCACATTTTGCCTTTCCTTTATGTTGCGTCCAGTAGCCTGACTGTCGAAGCCCTGACACCATGATTCATAGCGGAGCCATTCTGCCAAATCATGTAGAGTGTGGGTCGCCCCTAACTGCTTGAACTGATGTCGACGGAAATCAGCTCTCTGTTCCGGAGGGAGCTTGCTCAACAGACGAGCAACATGTGAGCCACAGTTGAGTTCGATCTCCCCTTCAGGACCCAGAGTCCGCAACAAGCCCACTAAAGATTGTATCTGGAGAGAGAACTTCTGGAATGCCATCGTATCACCACGCCTTACTTCGGGGGTTTCTAGAACACTTGCTATCTTCTTTAAGGCAAGTTGATGAGGCTGACCAAATTTGTCATGGAGGGCTGACATAGTGTCACTGTAGGGGGTTGGCGAGTTTAGATAAGCATCAGCTATAAGCTTAGCTTCCTCCAGCCTTAAATGATCTACAAGTATTTGATACTTGAAGAGTTCTGTAGCATTAGATGGGAGTAGGTTTTCTAGAGCTATGCGAAGCCGTGCAAATTCACTGGGATCCGGGTAAATGAACTTTGGGATTGTGGGTTGAGGCCCTCGATACACTTGCTCATTCCCTGGCGGCTGCATAAACTGATTAGGTGGTGGCATGCCATGTACCGCTCCAGTGGCTGCTAAAGGATGGTAGATTCGGGCAGGCGCTGAATGCATTACAGGTGCATGAGCTGGGGCAGGGTGTGTGAGCAACTGAGAGGGTCGTGTAGAGGGGTATGGTGATATCCCTTTATCAGAAGTAGGAGGGGGGTACTGAGGAGGCAGTGGAGGCTCACAAGGAATACATACTCTAACTTCAGAGGAAAGGCCGTGATGTCTACTCTCTAGCCCTTGTTCCTCGACCCTGAGATTGTACATCCCTCTTGAAAGGTTCTCATCAGGTTCAGGCCAGGGTGGAGGATCAGGCCAGTCCTCCTGCTCCATTTTCTTTGAGTGTGGTGCAACAGCGAAACTCCTTGAGGCTACAGCATCGGCTTGTGGAGATGTGGGATTACTATAGTTTGGGGCTGGGCTATTAACTTGGGCCAGGTCTGCTCTCAGTGAGCGGGCTACCTCCAGTAGCTCTTTCATCTCGCGCCGTGCTTCATTGAGTTCCTTTATGCCCGTTTGAAAGGCCTGTTGTGTTTGGAGCAGTTTAGTATTCTCCTCTCGAATAGCTCTGATTTCCTCAGAGAAACGAGAATCCAGATACGGGCTCTGATGGAATGAGGGTGTTCGCGCAGGCTGGATAAGCCCATCCAAATCTCTCCTCTGGTTGTGGTCTGGGGCTAGCTGAGGAATCTCAGGGTGAGCAGCATTCCCAGGGAAACCACTAGAGTGAGGGTGGGCTGTCTGGAAAGGGGTCATCTGATCTGGACCCTCCCGAGTGAGGAACGCCCTCCTATCCAAGGCAGGGGATGAGAGGCCCCATTGATGCTGATCTCGTTGACTATATCCCATATAGTCCACTTCGAAGTCCTGAAGTCTGACCGGTCGACGTATTTGACGTTTAGGTCTCACATCAGGATACATCTCTTCATCTGACTCCATCCTGAATACTGCGATCCGGCTCGAAGGACCAATGTTAGTGAGGTAATCTATCAGGGCTAGTTCACCAAGGTTTTCAGCCAGTAAACAGGATGGTGTATCGGTCAGGATACAGGAATAAAAAACGAGGAGATGTAATTTCTTCTATTGACTGTATTGAGATCCAGCAGTACTCATCAGAACATTCCAATATTCAATATTGTCATAGTCTGATAAAGAAACAAATAAATCACCATTAGGTACTTAAATTACTATGCAACGTAAATAATAAATCCACACAAATAATACAAATCAGGATCATCAAACATAAATATATCAATAAACATTGCTATGTCCCTTTAAACATAATCAACAATTACATGAGGATATTACTTCCTTCACATAATAGCTTCACCTCCTATATCACTGACCAGTTTACATTAAACTATATTAAAAAGGGGTTTACAGAAGGAGAAATGGCGACATCCTCTGGCGAGAAAAGGTTACTGCACAACAGCGTCTGCACATGGTCTCCTGAGCACGATATTAACTCTTCCTAATTAAATGTTACAAACGTACTACATAATTTAGAAATCAGAAAGCTCACATCAGTTAAATTATTATTTCCTACAGTGTTTTACAGCTTAAACATTGTTCTATCGCTATAAATCTCACTCATCACGCTGGGCACGTTAATGCATTGTAATTCTACAGTATAGAAACACAAACACAACGGAGTGACAGTCACTTACTTTTTGTCATGAACTCAACACATTAATATTGGAAGCTGGATCCTTCAGAACAGATTAAGGAAACTACACAACACAGGTACATATGCTGCTGAACTTGAATACATTTCCGAACTCACTATAACCAAAACCAACACACTAGCTACACACTTCCTCTGCCGTAACCACCGAAGAAGAGTCTTAAAGCGGCAGGCACCGAGAAACGTCAGAGCCTTTTATACAATTATGCTGACTATATATTCTACCCCTATACATAAAAAAAGCAGTAATGAAAATGAAAACAGTACATTGTGTTAAAATGATTTTACTTTGGCTACAGGACTTTCCATGAGTTTTTTGTGACCTTTCCAGTCCCATGTAAAATATAATATCAACAACAATTTAAACTGATTCACTTCTCTTTCACATGACTCTTTCAGACAGAGTTGAAAACCAGTTTGATTCATTGAAAAGAATGAAGAAACACAGCTGCAGCTTTCGAAGGAATTCCTACATTTTGCTATAGCAAGTTTTTCTTTTCACAAAAAAAATGTCTGTCCTAAAAATAATTATGTAAAGTTTTTAAATGTATTTTTCAGTTACATGACCATGGGAATATGCAGCTCACATGCTTACAAAGAAAAAACATATACAGTATAAAATATAGGTAAATAAGAAAGAAGAAACATAAGCATTGCATTGCCAAATGTTCTGTTGTCTTTTTTAACAACTGAGCAGCTGCAGTAAACCCTTGTAAAACTGATTCACACTATGACAAGTGTACTGTATCAGCCATGACTGAAACACTCAACTATTACAGGAAACAACACAACCAAAGAGAGGATGTAGAGATGGCTTTACCTCCGTTTGTTAGTGTATATGTAGAAGGTCATGTTGACACTGACTGCGGCCATTAAAATTAAAATAGTTCTTGCGCAACATGGGGAGGCCAGCTGGTTTCATTGTAGCTTCATACGGACAAAAGACCAAGATGGAAATTAAGCTTTCATGAAATGGAAATGAGCCTCCCAGCCTCAGAGTGATTATAAAGTGAAATTGTGGCATGTGTGTGGTTTATGGTGTTACTCTTACAATATCACATTTCTGTCATGTTTTCTGTCTTCCATTAGAAGCAATGGTTCTGAAATCTCACAAGATGTCACGATTTCACATTGTATTACTTCAACATTATAGAAAACTACATTTAAAATCTATAATTCTGAAGAATTTTGAATTCTGAATGGTCACTGGTGCTTTCAAGGTTCATATGGAATGCAAACTTACTATGATTCATGCTGAATATTATAAGTCATAGCTCTGAGTAAGAAACCAAACAAAATTTAAGCCGTTATTCAAAAACCCTCTTTGTGTTTTATAGAGAAAAGAAAGTCAGCATCAGGGTGAGTAAATGATAATAGAAAAATTATTGGATGAACACTGTGTGCTGGGATCTGACTCAAAGTCTACAGGGGGACACGCTGGAGTTGGTCCAGGCCTCTTGGCAGCTTATACGGTTCAGCGCATGTGTCGGTGAGAAACACCGCAGTAGGCGTCCAGAGCATCTCCTGTGTTTATCACAACCCTTCCACATGGGAAGACAGCATGGGCTGAACCTGCTTCCTAACACACGCAGCGTAAGCAACACTTTTGCCAGTCATCAGACGACTGTGAGAAACTGCGCACCCATCTATTATCAATGAGTTACATCTAAGAATACTACATACAAAGACCTATTCAAGTACTCTTCCAACGGTATATTCTAACACACAAACCTAACTGTTAACAAAAAAAGAATAAAAAGAATTCCCCTAAAAACCTCAGATCTAAAAGAAAGGTTTATTATCAAGTTCAAGTTTAAAGTTCATTTATTTATAAAGCACCACTTAACACAGTCACCCGACTGACCAATGTGCTGTACAAAATAAAATGCATGACATATAAAAATAAAGCAGACAGAATTTGACAACACTAGAATATGTTACATGCCAGTCCAAGTAAAGGAATGTATAGCTTCCATTGAGCATTTGATGGTACATAATATTTAAAGACACCAAGTGTGAAAATTACATTCCAGTAGACGGTATGTCTAGCACTTTATCACAAATATTATGTTTTCACACACGACAATGAACATAATAAAAACTATCCATGTCAATCCAAAAAGGCAAGGGAGAACAGATGGGTTTTTAAAAGAGATTTAAAGTCCACATGAAATCAAAATTGACTATATTTACTTTGTTCGCCTAAATTGATCGTTTTGTGCTGAACAATTCATCCATGCGAGTCAATCCACAAAAAAAAATTTTTTGGCTTCATAATCTTTAATCAAAATCTGAAAATGCCCCTCCCCTCTGCATTGGAGGACCTTCACTGATGACGTAGGCTTGAGGAATTTGGTGTCTGCTTAATCCGTAACCACGCCCCTCCAATTGACAGTAGACAGGCTGCCTGTGTGTTTGCGAGCATTGACAGCGCGTGAAAAGAGAGATGGCGAGGAGGTCCATTTTTGGTTGTGGAACTCACGGAATACTTTTCCCTTTCCCTAAAATTCCCTCATTACGGTCCAGAATGGCTCGATTTTTTACATTTGCGGTGATTCAGGTGGCGAGTAATCCTCAACAACCAATTGTAAACTTGCGTTTAGATCTGCCTCCATTTTTTGAATTAAACACCTACTTATCTAGATCCAATCAGGTGCTAGTTGGAAAATAAGCCACGCCCACTATTTTCCTCATTTATTATTCCGTTTCTCTCGGAAATACGTCACAACACTGGAGAAAAGTCGTTTGCAACTTCTGTTTCACGGGGACTTTAAAAATATCTAGTGAAGGAGCAGTTCTGATGTGGCTTGGTAGGTTGTTCCACAATCTCGGGCCTGCGATAGAGAAAGCTCTGTCACATCTGCGTTTAAGTCTGGATGAAGGAATCTTGAGCAGCAAATTATCTGTTTGAAATACCATTCCCACCCATGTCCTGCGAGAACGTCCCTTCCCTAGGACAGGAATTTATTGCTGACATTACACAGTTAAGAGTTTCAGGTATATGCATAACTGGCTCTGAAAGCTCAGCTCTGCAATGCGTAGACCATAAAACCTCCTTTAAGAAACAGAAAACTGTTCATCTTAAATTAAAAGATAGTAAGGCTGATTAACTGACTTCCTTATTTAACTTAAAAAAACATTCACTTGAAACATACATTAAAACAATGTCATTTTTAACAAGCATACACAAATTACATTTCTAAATAAAAAACAATAAACTTAATAAATCTATCTGTCTATCTATTTGTCTGTCTGTCTGACATTCTGTCTATCTGTCTGTCATTCTATCTATCTGTCTGTCTGTCGTTCTCTGTCTATCTGTCATTCTTTCTATTTGTCTATCTGTCGGTCTATCTGTCGGTCTATCTATCTATCTATCTATCTATCTATCTATCTATCTATCTATCTATCTATCTATCTATCTATCTATCTATCTATCTATCTGTCTGTCTGTCTGTCTGTCTGTCTGTCGTTCTATCTATCTATCTATCTATCTATCTATCTACCTATCTATCTATCTATCTATCTATCTATCTATCTATCTATCTATCTATCTATCTATCTATCTATCTATCTATCTATCTGTCGTTCTGTCTGTCTGTCTGTCTGTCTGTCTGTCTGTCTGTCTGTCTGTCATTCTGTCTATTTGTCTGTCTGTCGTTTTGTCCATCTATCTCTCTATCTGTCATTCTGTCTGTCTATCTATCTGTCTGTCTGTCGTTCTCTCTGTCTATGTGTCATTCTGTCTTTTTGTCTGTCTGTCGTTTTGTCCATCTATCTGTCTGTCTGTCTGTCAATCTGGCTGTCTACCAGTCTGTTTTCTTTTAAGAAATCAAAAAGTCTTAATCCATTTTTCATTTGTATTTAAAATATTTTTTTATTATTTATTATATTGTTTTATTTTCATAATTGTAAACATTTCATTGGGCATACAACAAAACAAATTAAAGGCATTAGTAACTGGCAGCTGTGTGTCCAATCGGTGATGAATTCTGAAACCCATCAGAGAGAATTTAACCCTGTGACACTGGAGCAATGCAACAGTGAGTCAGCACAGTGAAGGTCCGCCTGCACTGGCATTGAAACGGACAGCTGGGTTTGGGGAAAGACTGATATTTCCTTGTTTACTGTTGGGCTAGATACAGTTCAGCTGGAGTGGAGACACACAAAAGTGCTACAGTGTGCTTGTCTACAGTCAGGTTTTTCTTTCGACAATGCACACAGAAGAAGTCCTTGATCTCTAGGCAAAAACACAAAGAAGGACTGTATCCCAGCAAGCACAGGGTCAATTTCAATTGGTCAAGAGTGTGATTCATGAGATTAATAGAATGCAATGAATTCACTGAGAGAAGGAAGTTCCATAAACTTGCTTAATTCATAAAGTAAGCATCATGTGACTATGACGTACAACAGAAGATACAATATAACCCTTCAAATGTCTGTTGGAGATCAGACTTGATAATTATTGGGTTTCAACAGCTGAAAGCAATGAACTGGTTTATTCCACCCACTGAAACATTTACTACATTACCACACCACACACAATGGATGACTTATAAAACGTTAAGTTTCTCACAAAGACGCAAATTTCACCCCAGATTGGTGGAATTTTATTACTTTCGCCCATCCAAATAATGTGCAACTCTAGACATCTTTAAAGGAAAGAATGTAGAGACAAAATCTTCAAGAAAATCATAATGGTTTTGAACAACATCAGGATGAATAAATAATGACAGATATTTCCTTTTTGGACAAACTACACCTTTGAGTAATGTTTAATATTTTGCCAATAGAACTGAATGCTGAGGCTGGACTCTAACACTACATTTCATCATGAGCTTGACATCATCGACTGAGGAGCTCCATCATCCTTGATGCTCGAGGGTAACTCAACTCTCATGTCCTCATTAAAACTTCAAGAGCAATTAGACGCTCTTGCTTTCCCTCTTCAGTCTAACCTCGCACCTGACCCCGTCGACTCACTTTATGAGCTTATTACAGCATTTAATCCACTGGCACCACAGATTACAAAGCTCAATTCAACTATAATACATCTGCCATTCACATCATTGGTCACACCTTCAGCTGCATGGTAAAGAATAAAAATGAGATCAGTATGGATTGCAAGCTAATATATGGGAGATATAAAGAGACTAGAAAAAAGCAAGAAATCCACAGCATTGCTTAATGGGAGTAATATGTAAATATCTGCCATTATTAATGTATTTCTATTTTTTCCCACTTATATTTAAACTTAAATATGCTTTTAAAGTAACATCTTCTCTGTTTTCATTTCATTTTAAGTTGAAGTTTTAGTCATTTTGTTATTTGTTTGTTCTGTCATTTTCATTTTTTTAATGAGCTGCAGCCATAATCATAATATTAAACTACATTTTATGAATAAGAACATTTATTGCACTACATGTAATATGTATGTACAAAAGATGTTAATATAGATAGATAGATAGATAGATAGATAGATAGATAGATAGATAGATAGATAGATAGATAGATAGATAGATAGATAGATAGATAGATAGATAGATAGCAACATGCTCTGGTCATTCAGATCTAAAAGAAAGGTTAATAACGTCCCTTCCCTAGGACAGGAATTTATAGGTGACATTCAGTCCTTTTTCTACTCACACAGTACCTCAAGATTCCCACCAATTACAGCACAAGCCCATCCTGTCCCATGATCCTCTCCCTGGGCGTCCACAGAAAAGGACTTTAAATTTCATTAGATTGTTAATTTACATCACCACATGTCGAATGAAGCTGTAAAGCACAGGGAAAGATAAACAGTCAAGCTATTTGTAATCCTGATTTTTATGACTTGACTTGGTCAAATCAGAGCAGTGTGTGCAACATGGATCCACTAAAGTACGAAAGAGAAAGGTTGGCCACACTTGAAGATTTCTCCAGTCTAAATGCACTTGAACATTACAGCTTTTGTCCATTTGGTTCAGGCCTAAATATCGATTGAGAAAATAGTCTTAGTGCACCATTTAGGTTTTGATATATATAAATATATTTATATATTTGAGTTCTCGCCCATAAGCCCTCAGTTTCTGCCAAGCTTTAGAATATTTTTTTCACATACCATTTGGTCAGACAATGCTGGTTGTCAGACTGAAAAGACATTGCAGAATGATGCATTAGAGGTGTCTGTCAATGAGATAACAAATAAACGAATAATTAAAAAAAAGTTGTTTACCACATACATGAATATTTTACATAAACATGAGAATTTATGAGCAAACTCTAAATCATAGGGAGCCGGTCGCGTATTCAGAGGGAGATTTACTCCAGGGACGGTAACAACACATCGGCTTTGATAGGGAACAGGCAGATTACAGCAGGCAAATTGAGAATTTCAACTGAGGCAGGTCACCTTGGTTTAAACAAGATCTTTCTCCCTATATTTATGGTTGCTATCGCTTAGTAAAAACCAGGTTCACAGAAGATACTCAATAAACAGCACAGACATAGAAGCTGTAGGTGGATTAATTTATATTTCAATAAAGAGACATAAATAACTTATCAGGCTTTCGTTTACTCGCTGTACAGGATCCTGTCATCAGGATTACGGTAAAAGCTTGTGCTGCCTATTTCACATCATAATCACTCAAAATACTACTGGAAGAGAGCTGCATCATTTAATTTAATCAACTTTTACATTTTACATACATTGTACACACACACACACACACACACACACACACACACACAATACTAGATATAAAAATACATAATATATTTAAAATATATCAAGTGAATAAAATGAATATTTCAATATACATGAAACACTGAACTGTTACAATACAACAACTATGATGTAAGAGAGTGGCAAACCCATCTCTTACAAGTACGGTGGCAGTATGATAAAACCATAATTCCAAATTGTTGTACAGAATGTATACATATTCAGTATAATGGTATTTACAAGGTTTCTTAGTCAGCAGGGGGATTTTCATTTGGAGGGTAAATTCTTTCTAGTAACTGCTCTTACATAATTTACCGAAACATCCGTTAAGCTCACTGCAGCCTGTTTTAAGTGGACTTACAAAGAGAGGAAGTACAGTCCTTCCTTTGAAGGGTGATGAGCTTCTAATGAATACAGAGAATCAAAAAACAGGCCTATTTTGTCCTTAGTCCTGTGAAATGCATTGAAATATAATCCATCACCATCAATGATATTTTTGGTATATTATGTAATCGTGAATTTGATGTTGCTAATGGAAAATGATCTTTTAGCAGGAAAACAGAATTCCAAATATATTTATCTTTTGTTTGGCCTGCAATGCTCCTGAATTTACAGACAGGAAAAGCCTTGTAATGAAGGCATAATGAAGAACTCAATATATAATGAAAATCACGATATAATGAAAATCACGAGAGTTCTTCTGCACTCAGAGGAGGAGAAAAGAGCCTTTCTCAGTGACCTGATGGAAGAACTGTAATTTAATTCTCAACGAGACAGACAAATCGGCCCCTGTCTTTACTTTATAATATCCTCAGGGCTGGGAGGGCAGGTAGCACTTCTTATCTACCTGATTTAATTAATGACAGTGTTTTAGAGCACATGGTAAGTTGAGATGCTTCAGATAAACTGGAACAACGCCACCCAGATTTGTGTTATTACTTTTCTACCTTTCTATTTTTATGCTGTCTAATATTGAATATTTAAATGGATAGTTCATTCAAAATTGAAAACTTTCTCATCATTTACTCACTCTTCACTGGTTCCAAACCTGCATGAGTTTCTTTCTGCTGTTAAACACAAAAGAAGATATTTGAAGAATGCTGGTAACCAAACCATAATTTAATATCTTTTTTTATATACAAACTTTATATTATAATATAGTGATGTCTCCATTTACTTGTACCAGTTAAAAATGATTGATTTTATTTTAGATTTATTTACAAAATACTATACAATTTCAATATCAGTCATTTGTCAGTCATATAATATAATTAAACTAGTTTTTAAAAGTAAACGAAAAGTGTTCCATTCTATGCAGGTCTATGCAGAATTAATTGAAAACCTGTGATTGAGTTTAACTATACTACTGCGCGTTGAAGTATATTCACTCAACTGAAAATTAACATACAAACAATAAACTTGATACTTAATTTTCCACAGGATCTTAGCCTAAACTCACCTGATCTACTCTGAACATTAACTAATTAAATTGCACTAAAACATGTGCTGTCCTCTCAAAACCACAGGCCTCTTAAACTCCCTCACAATCACTCCAGCCTGCTCTGTTGGAAAGGTAAAGGCGTCTTTGTCCTCTGAGAGAGCATGAATACGAGAGGGCACCTGCACACAAAGGACATAGGGTTGGGAAACCCCATACGTCTCCTGGGACCAGTACTTCTGAATGCCGGTGGCCTAGCAACCACATTCCGATAAGATATCCCCAGTAATGGGCATAAACCTGCTGCCAGGTGAAAGCTAACCTCAATAAAACACTCTCGAACCAATACACACACTTACAAACAAACAAATCACAGAGGAAATTCCAACATTCCAAAGCTCACCACAAAGGCTTTTGGTTACCAACTACACCAGAGCCATGATTGGACAGTTGGGTGCGGTTTAAGAATATTTGAAGAGCTGAAGATTCGGAACACCATTTGTGAGGAATGTGTGACATGCAAGCCTCCACGCAAGGCATGGAATAATGTGAGAAGTGTGGCCTCTTACAGTCATCGAGTTGGGGCTATTCAGACAAACAGAAGAGAACAAAGAAAGGTCATTAAGGTCAAACATAAAATTTCCTGAGCACTACTGAGACATAATATACATTAAGCGATAGTTATGACTTCCTTTCTTGTAGGGATGGGACGGTATGAAAATTTAATATCACGATTATAGTGACTAAAATTATCACGATTATCAATATTATCACGGTTTTGTTGAAACGAGATGAAAGTGTTCAAAAATAGTTGAAGCTCACACTGAAAACATTTCAGCAAGTTTTATATTTAATAATCAACAAACAACTAATAAAACAAGCAACTCTATGCACTTAATTTAAAGAAAGATTAAATTCTGTGGCATTTCCTTCCTTACAATGAAAAGTGTAGAAGCATAGAAAAGCATAGAAAAGTCACTGACTTTCGCCATTCCTTCTCGAAAAAAAACAAAAAAAAACATTGTGCGCTGCGCTTGAGTCAGACTGTTGCTGGCTGGACATGATTTAATAGTGAGTTATTAAAACCGCGATAATCAAACACGGTTTTAATGATAATTCATTTTTAAACGATATTACTAACCTTCAGCACATTTTATCACGGTTATCAATAAAACCGGTTATCGTCCCATCCCTACTTTCTTGTGTGGAACACAAAAGAAGATATTTTGTGTATGTTTTTTGCTTCTTCCATACAATCAGTGAGTGACTCAAGTCAGTGAGTTCCAATGTCGTTTTACTGAATTTCATCATATGGATAAAAACAATTGAAACAGAAGAAAGAAAGTCATACAGGTTTTTCATTTTAGTGTGAACGGTCCCTTTAAATGAACAGGGTTTCTGAAGATTGAATGTAAAATTGAAAGTAGGAATGCAAAAACAGTAGGAACTAATACAGAAAACGGAACTTTGAGAGACTGGAAGGCTTTTGTTCTCACATGTGATCAGTGTCATGAAATATTCTCGTTATGGAACAGAAAGGTTCCTTGCTTCCCTTTGAGAGTAATAAGACAATGTGAGTGCTCTAAAATTTCACCAGATATATTCAGGGAGGCCAGATGTACTGCATGTCCTACATTACTCATTACTGCTTGAGAACGAGCTGAAAGCGTACACTTAAAAACAGTCATTTAAAGAGTCGAGAGCATCATTAATCACAAACAAAAGAGAGTAAATTTGTCCCATCCTTAGCTCATTTTCAAATGCTACAGCTGCATCCCTCATTCAGCTAGACATTGTGGACAAATCTGTCTTATCTAAAACCCAGAAATAGACATCTTCCTCACTCTGACGACCTGGAGAGAAAGAGAAAGAAACAAGAAGAGACACATAAAGAGAATGAGAGAACGCATTTCTTCAGGCATATGATGCTGTGACTATAAAAAAGAGCCCCATTAAGGGTAGTTGGCATGCTGGAAGGCGAAATCAGGAAAATGTAAGGTATGAGGTGCCAACATGAGTGCTACTGGCAAATAAACTGCCAATCTTGATATCTCACTATAACAATCACTGAAAGGTCAAACAAACCACAATAAATCTCTCTAGTGTCAGACAAGCTTTTATTCTTCACACACTTATTTCTAAGGAATAGTCCAGGTTTTTGTCATGTCAAGCTCATTCGACAGCATTTGATTACCACAAAAACACGTTTACACTTGTCACTCTTTTTCTTTAAAGGAAAAGATCAGCAAAAATACAAACTGATGAAAATTTACCCACCTTCAGGCCATTTAAGATGTACATTTCATCAGAACAGATTTAGAGAAATTTAGCATTACATTACTTGCATTACTTGAATGGGTGCCGTCATAATGAAAGTCTAAACAGATGATAAAAACAACACAATAATCCACACCACTCCATTTCAGCAATTAACGTCTTACAAAACAAAACGCGGTTTTGCATGTTTGTAATAAACTAATCCATCAAGATATTTTAACTTCAAACGTTTGCTTTTGACTACCCTAAAGTGATATTATACCAAATTTATGTTATGAAACGAACTCAAGTTGGATGGCCTAAAGGTGAGTAAATTTTCAATCGTGTTAATGGATTTTAACATGAAAAGAATACTTACTTAACTCTTAACCATTTTACAACTTTGTCACCATGAAAATGCAATGCCATAAAACCCCTTAAAAGACATCTATTAAAACATCTATTAGAGATCAAACAATAAAAAAACTGGCTTAATTTTAGTTAACAAAATAATTAATACAAGTACTTCACTTTACAAAGAAGCTTCACTTTTCTGTCTTGAATTGCATCGTAAGTTCCTCACTGTAACAATTGTTGCTTTTTAAAAAAAAATATGTTTTGGGGTTATCAACAAAAATATTGCTTTAATACACTGCGATGTAAAATTTACAAAAGGACAGTTGTTCAGGGGACGCTCTTTAGAAAAGCCAAATTATTTTACTTTCACAAAGACACTTTATTTTCTATTCATGATTGCAGTTTGCATATCATTAATTAAAAGCTAGTTCTATTATGAAAAACATCCCCAAGTCTAGACACATTAGGGGTTGGATGCCCCAAGCATACTCTCACTATGACTCATTTGCTATTTGCAGCTGGCAGATGTGGTCATGCGAGTTCTTGTGAACTCTGTGATAGCCTATATACCTGCTGGGACATGCGGCAACGTCAGAGTCTCCGGCCTTGAACAAACAGAGAAATGTTTTATTCAAAAGCACAATGAACCAATGAGGGCATGGCATGGCTTGGTTAAACAGAAGGGTTCATTAAATAGTTTCATTAAGAAACTGAAATTAAAACTGATAATAAGGTCAGGAATTTATCAAGATATTTCAAGCCAGGTTTGGGCTCAATGATGGCAGACTGGTCAAACGGTTCTTATATTTGAATATACGGTGCCATTAAAAAGTTTTTGCTCCCCCCCCCTCCCATATCTAATAAATGGCTGTGCCACCCTTTACAGCAACAACTGCAATCAATCGTTTGTGATAACTGGCAATAAGTCTTTCACATCGCTGTGGAGGAATTTTGGCCCACTCTTCATTGCAGAATTGTTTTAATTCAGCCACATTGGAGTGTTTTCAGGCATGAAAGCATGGTTTAAGATCATGCCACAGCATCTCAATCAGATTTAAGTCTGGACTTTCACTGGACCACTCCAAAACCTTAATTATGTTTTTCTTGATCCATTCAGAGGTGGACTTGCTGGTATGTTTGGGAGCATTTTCTTGCTGCATAACCCTAGTGCGTATGAGCTTGAGGTCACAAACTGACAGCCGGAAGTTCTGCTTTAAGATTTTCTGACAGAGTGCAGAATTCATGGTTCCATCAATTATGGCAATTCATCCAGATCCTGGAGCTGCAAAGCAGCCCAAGACCATCACACCACCACCACCACCACCACGTTTGACTGTTAGTATGGTGTTCTTTTTATGAAATGCTGTGTTGGATTTACGCCAGATGTAAAGGGAATCACACCTTTCAAAAGGTCTTTTTTACTCATCAGTCCACAGAATATTTGCCCAAAAGTCTTGGGCATAATAAAGATATTTTTTGGCCAATGTGAGATGAGCTTTTGTGTTCTTTTTGGCCAACTATGGCTTTTTTCTTGGAACTCTCCCATGGATGCCGTTTTTGCCCAGTCTCATTCTTATTGTTGAATCACGAACACTGAATTTAATTGAGGCAAGTCAGGCCTTTATATGTTGTCCATATCTTTATATGTTGTTCTGGGTTCTTTTATGGCCTCCTGGATGAGTTGTCGTTATGCTCTTGGAGTAATTCTGATAGGCCGGCCACTCCTGGGCATACATGCCAACCCTCACGATTTTTCCGGGAGACTCCCGAATTTCAAAGCCCCTCTCGAAAATCTCCCAGGCCGACCTTTCTCACGAATTTCTCCCGATTTCTCCTGGACAACAATATTGCTACACCATCCGTCACTGGGCGCCGTTTCAGACCGAACAATAATAAAGGTTGCACCTCGAAGTCAAGCGCGGCAAATTCAGAACGGAAAAAGAAGCAGAAGAAGAAGGGGAAAAGGAAGAAAGAAGAGACATGGCGAATAACAAGAGAAAATATGCCTGCAAATTCCTAACTGAATGGAAAAAAGAATTCACGTTCATCCAGGACAGCTCGAAGGGGAAGGGATATGCTGCCTGCAAGTTTTGTAGATCAGACTTCTCCATTGAATACGGTGGCCGAGCGGATTTAATTACACACATAGGGTCAGAAAAGCACAAGGCTGCGGCAATGCAGCACCGGTCACAGCCCAGTATTTTGGGCCATCTTTCCAAAGGAAGATCCGATGGTGTTATTTATGCCGAGACAAGATGGCTATAATACGTATGTATAAATTATGTACAAGTAAATGAATTATATTCTTCTTTACGTTTGTTTGTGTGTGTGATTATATA
The DNA here is from genome assembly GCF_963082965.1 of Carassius carassius. Classification (NCBI taxonomy): domain Eukaryota; kingdom Metazoa; phylum Chordata; class Actinopteri; order Cypriniformes; family Cyprinidae; genus Carassius; species Carassius carassius. The sequence goes on from NC_081790.1 coordinate 8,453,087, forward strand.
AGCCCCCAACCCCCCTCCCCTTTGAATATCTCCCTAATTCTGAGGTTTCAAGGTTGGCAAGTATGCTCCTGGGAAGATTCTCCACTGTTCCAAGTTTTCTCCATTTGTGGATAATGGTTCTGACCGTGGTTCGCTGGAGTCCCAAAGCCTTAGAAATAGCTTTATAACCCTACGATACATGTCAACTATTTTGTTTCTCATCTGTTCTTGAATTTCTTTAGATGGCGGCATGATATGTTGCTCTTTAAGCATGTTTCACTTTGTCAGAGAAATTCTATTAAAGTGAATTCTTGATTCAACAGGTCTGGCAGTAATCAGGCCTGGGTGTGCTTAGTGAAATTTAACTCAGCTTTCTAAAATAATCTGGTTAATCATAGTTCTTTCATGATTTAACAATTCATTTTTCACGTAGGATCAGGTAGGTTTGGACAGCTTTTTTCCCTTAATAAATTAAATCATCATTTAAAAACTGCTTTTTGTATTTACCTGAATTTTCTTTGTGTAATAAGAAAATTAGTTTGATGTTCTGAAGTTTTTAGGTGTGAGAAATATGCAAAAAATACAAAATAATAACAGGAAGGGGGGCAAAAACTTTCACAGACTTGAACTATGGCACTTTAAAAACAGTTTTACTTCAAGTTTTAAGAGAATAATTAGTTATTACTTTTATAAAATTATAAGCCCCACATTTCAGTTTTAAATTCTTCAAAAAATTGTCCCCTTTCACTTCCATTGTAAATTTTGGGATGTTGACTTCCCTAAAATAGCTTTGCAAATACAAACTTCCATTTGAAACTTAACATAATAGGTTTTGTCCCTAAAGGTTTCTCAGGTGACCTGGTCTAAACTCATCCTGAATACTTGAGTAATGAGGCATCATACTGGATGAATACACAAAAAATACCTTCCTTCCTCCAAAAAAAAGTGTGCTCCATTAATAAATAATGACGTTTGAGGCCTGCAATTCCCGTTACTAAAGGGACAAACAGCCTCAGGCTAAACTTTATATTTGTGTTTAATAGTGTGCAAAATATTTCGACACAAACAAGGGCGTAGGTACTGTACTGCCTGTAAATGTGCTGAATGCCCTGTTATAATGAGGGACAGGAGTGAGTTCTTCACAAACACTCCCACAGAGCCAGCGTGGGACAGAGTGGCATCATGTTGATATCAGCGGTGTTGCCTTACAGGCCAGTCAGTCCACTACTAATGAATAGACGGGCTTGTCTCTTGAGATACAGAGAGAGAAAAGGCTCTAGAGCACTACAAACAAGCTTATCACAATCATTAGTATGCATTTGATACCAAGCTGGATGTAACGTGAACATGCTTTCTATCATGATCTGTTGACATATTTCCTATTGAAACAAGAAGTCGAATGCAAGGCTGCATGATTAATCAAAATAAAACAGAAATCTCATTATCCAATCACAAAGGCTTCAATTTAATGAAATAAACGCATGCATTGCATGTTTTTAGGGTGCAGCACAGCACTGTGTTCATTTACACACATGCATTAACAGAGTCTCAGAGCAGCTTGTTTCAAAGTAAATGCTGCTCCACACATTCATTATTATAATTATCATATAGTCAGTATTGATATATAGTCATAACATTTTTGGCCAAGCTGTTCAGCACACAAAATCTAGAGATTTGTATATTTATATTTATATATTTATATTATTTGTAAAAAAAAAAATATATATATATTTTTTTTTTGTTTTATTAAATTTGTAAAAAATACAAAAATTACATTTTGCAGCCCTAGTTGGACAGCCTAGTTAGAAGGTCTTGTCTTTTTTAATAGCTAATAGTCTAGCTTGAGTCCTATATCATGGAAAAAACAACTTCTGGTTATCTACTGGTGTCGTTTAAGAAAATTTGATTGGACAGAAATTTGCATATTCCCCTGCAAACAAAACAAGTCTCCATTTTCCTGAAAGAAAAACACTCCTTTAAATGGACCTATGTCAGCTTAAAATATATTTTGCCAAGCAACTTGTAAACATGGGGGTTTTCATGGTGCTTTTTGAGTATTTTAAGTGTTTCAGCCTTTGCATATAATACATTTTCCATGGGACAAAAGTCAATATTTATATCCTATATAGCGATACACTAAGGATATTTTCTCTCCACAAATCACACAGATCCCAAAGGGTCAAAATAAAAACTTCATAGTTCAGGGAGAGTTCATCCCAAAATGAAAATTGTGTCATAATTTATTCAACCTCAAGTTGTTCGAAACCTGTATTAACCGGTTTCTTCTGCTGAACACAAAAGAAGATATTTTAAAGAGGTCAAACAGGTAACCACTGACTTTCATAGTAGGGATATAGTAGAAAATAAATGTGGACCTCAGTGGCTACCGGCAACTATTTGGTTGCTCAAAGTGGTTAGGAATGACATGAGTGTGAGTAAATGATGGCAGAATTGTATTTTTGGGTGAACTATCCCTTTAATGTCCTTCTAGACTGTATTTCTATTTGAGATTTAAGCAATCATGTCTTCTCTAGAGTTTCTGACTGATTAAAACCATGCTAAAGTCCTTCTTCCATAGTTTTAAGGGATTATACACGACTTCTGCCAAAGCTGAGGCTGTCTTGGCTGTTCAGTCTGTTAACCAGTAACCCTATACACTGAATGCCGGCTGTGATGTAAATAAGAGAACGTCTTTCAACAGGAGGGTGTCTCTGCACTGAAAGAGACTCAGGTTTTAATATTCATGCCATGCTTTTCATTTTCATCCAATGAGTTATGAGGAACAAGGCTAAAAAATGCCGTTGTCTCTCATGCTCATCAGGACAATGATAGGACTACTTATCAAAGCGGCCAGACTCAAAAAAGACAGATAAGAAAGCCAAAGCATGAGTCAGCTGCTTTTTTTTTATAAAACCTATTGAGCAATGTGGATTGAAAAGCACAGCTGTTCTCAGAATAACAACATCACATCCTTCACTTTGTATCAAGAAGACTCTGAAGAAAGTATCCAAGTCCATTCTGCAATATAATATATCAATAAAGGCAAGTAAATGATAACAGAATTTAGATATTAGATGAGCTATTCCTTTAAAAAAAAATAATATAGCTAACCCACGATTCAAATCGGCTAGCAGTTTAGTTATGCTAATGCACAATGTCTGCCACATTAGAGGAGCTTTTTCCACATTAAGTCAAGGTGAAAGGTGCTCAGAACCAGTTCCCAAAGAACTTAAATTGGAAATGCAACAAGACCTAAAACATGTAAGTGCCAGCAGAGAATGACTAGTCACACGACCTTATTGTCCCTTATAATAGTGGTGTCATCTGTCACGCAATCCACTGATAAACACTACAGCAGGCTTAAAAACATTGTGCCAATCCACGGCGTTCGAACGCAAAGAGGCGCATTCTCGCTGTTGACAGGAAAAACTGAGAGGAACAGAAACATGACCACAGAGTGTCGATCATTTTTCAGAAGTGTCACAAAAAGGGTGGGGTCCTAGAACTGAGTGAAAAGCACACCAACTTCTGATGCATCTGATCAGACTCAAGTGTTAATGTAACAGTGCAAAGGAAAAATAATAGAGTTGTTTCATTGGAATCTTTCTTTCTCTCGCGTGTCAGTCCGTGAGTCTCGCCTACGCACTAAAACCCAACAGTTCAGTGAAAACACTTACAATACATTCTTTGTACACATTCACACAGTGTGTCTAACCTACTTTCTTATCTCTTTCCCCAAAGACCAGCAATATGCAAAATTGTGGCTAGTGGGGAGTGGGTTGCAGTAGGTGTTTATTTTCTAACAATTATAACTTTTCTTTTAGATGTTTTAGAAACTCAAGGGAGCTGCTGGAACTGGGTCTTTACCCCTTTGTTAGGTTGGTAAAGCCCCTAAGTATAAAAAAAAAAAAAGGTTTTGGGAGGGGATGAGGTATGTTTAGATGCATGTGTGGATTTTATACATTTATACATTATTTATTACATAATGCTTAAACACCATTTTCATTTAGGTAATAAAGCAGTCAGAGAGAATGCTTGCAAAAAGTAGAACATTAGTTGTGTGGGCCGCTTGAGGGTAGCAAAACATAAATAGGCTACTATTATTATTTAGAATACTGTTGTAATTATAGATTTACATGTAACAAAACATTTAAATTTAAGGCATATCTGACGGTAAACTAAGTGTTTAGGGGTGCCACTGTCCTGCTTCAGAGATGTAACTCGAGTCGCTGAATTTCTTGGAATCCATCGCACATTTCTGACGACTTAAAAAATGTCAGCATCTTTTTATATGCGTGACATTCATATGACCAAACCACTGACAAAATTCAGTTAACTTCTTAAAAACATGTTTGCAATAATTAGCGGTCGTTCAAGCGTTCTTTCGTTTTTGGTTAAGAGTAGCTACAGATGCGTTTAGCTGGTCACCATAAGCGCGTCGCGTTTTAATACGCGTTGCGTTTTGCCGTTGTTGAACGCAAGAACGCGTCCTGAATGAACGCTAGGATTTCGTCTGTCGGTTCTGCAGGTACACTCATCTGTGGACGTTTAAAGATGGAAATCAAGTGATGACAAACATCAAAACACACTTGTTGGAACGCACACGATATACAATGTGTTTCAGCGGTCCAGAAGCAGCTCGGGTGTGATTGTGCAATCGAACAGAATCAAGCAGCACACGAGAAACAGGATGTACACTGACGTTCATGAAGGCAAAAGCGTAGACATTAATGCCTGCCTATCACAGCTCCTATTTCACATAAATAATACATATATACGAACCAGTACAGTACTGTATATGAAATGGAGCAGCAACGGATGCTGTATGTCAACATGCAAACAAGCAACACGTCCATGTTGAAATGCATTATTTTAGCACCCTAATTTTACTAGAACGGGGAAACCCCAAAGCTTACCAGCTGTGCTGTCCCTGCAAATCATTTTTTTCCTATTGTAAGCATATGTAAGATACACAGCGTCGCTTACCTTTAAACTGTAAGGAGTGGCTTGTTTTAATTCTCACAGTTCCTGATATGGACTCCCCGGGGTTGTAGACCACTTTGTTATTAGTTAAAGTAATCTCGAATTCCTGAAGCTTCCCCATGTCGTTCAGAAGCACCACTCAAGCGCTCAAGGAAAATGAGATCGACAGTAAAACTAACAGCTAAAAGCGTCCAGTTTTACGTCCCACCTGCGGCTCTCATCTCCGCCCATCCACATACACGAGCGCTGACGTCATCGGGATAGTCAGACTCCCCTGCTCTTTATGATCCAAATAATAGTATTGATGACATAATGGATTTAATATTTCATTTGAATGCTGATAAATAATTATAATAATAGATAAATAATTAATAAATAATTATTGAAAGATTGTCATGCACATCCAATACATGACCTACATTTAAATATTTTATTTTAAAACGATTTATATCATTTTGATTTGCTAGTAATTTATTAATATTGCATTACATTGAAATATATATGTATATAAATTATATTTATATACAATAAATATATACACAACTGCTTCAAAATACGTATTTTATATTAAGGCTATAATATTTTAAATAATACAATTATGACTATGCCAAATTAAAAGTTTTTTATGACTTTCTTGACTGTTGAAGCACCTCAAAAATATAAAAATTTGAATTTTCAAACATGTTGCTTATAGATGAGGTGTATTCAATAAAATAGTTAGTATGAACAACATTGAGTTTGTGTATGTTCGAATAACTAACATAAAAAATTAATGTTACGTCAGAAGGCTGTGATGTAAATGTACAAGGAGCACCACGCTGAGCTTTCTCCATTACCAACCAGGAAATTAAGCAAAAATCCATACCTAAATCTGTCTGGCGACACGAGCATTGATAAAACTGAACAGACATCCCTTCTGCCATTGTTCTAGGAATGACAAATGCACCTCATGATGGGGACTGAACACACTCCTGCCCTCCACACATCAGTCATCTGCTGAGAATAGAAGCCACTTTAAAGCCATCTCCTGTGCCTTTTGACATCAGCATTTCTTTCAAGAGAGGTCTTCTTTTGTGTAGTCCAGATTTAGTCCGGGTGTAATAGAACAAAATAACAATTTTATATAAACATGACTCAAGATTTATAAGAAATATGTCTTTATGTTTTTGTTCTGATACACTTGTGTGAAAGTGGCAGAAAGTCAGTGGTTGTAACCAACATTAGCAACAAGCAGTATTAAAATCTTCTTTCAGATTCTTAAGACTAAAAGTAATGATTAATAAAATCAAGGTATGAAAATATTTGAGTTAAAAAAAATAACCTTTGTAACAGATACGTTATTACAAACAGTGTGTGCCAATCGAAAATACGTTTCTACTAGGCTTATTCAAAGAGTTACCCGAGTTCTAAACACTTGCCTGTTACGCCCCCTTATGGACATCCAAGAAAAAAAAACAGCAATCATACCAATTTTTGACACTTGTGTACTGTACTGTACATATAACACAGATTCCTTAAATGTGCGAGACTTTCGTTGTCATTCGTTTCCAGCAACTTAATTTTACAAGTTAAAAAAAATAAATAAAAAAACCTGTCATGCTTCTTGATGTTATAGATAGTAGCGATGTGTTGTGATATTAAAATCATACACATTGGTTTATGATGCAATTTTCTTACATTTAAACAAATATGATATGTCATAATAAATTAGTATTCATTCTTATATTCTTCTCAACAACCACATTTGTTTGCAGAATTGCTTTATTTCAATTCTTCCTCTTCAAGCATGCATGTGCAGGCCATTGTGCAGGTCATGACATATGGGTCACAGTTGGCGACAGGACGGCGGTCCTCAAAGTAACCATATTTGTTTTCAGCCACCCGATAGGGGATACAAATGCTGACCCCCATAACAATTTGGCCCTTGTCAAAGTTACTCAGATCTTTATTCTTGCCCATTTCCTCTGCATCCAACATGTTGATTTCAAGAACAGGTTGTATGCTTACCATATAATCTACCCAAACCTTAATATGTGGCCTTGTTAGGAGATTCGCTTCAGCTGTGACTGGTCATAATGTTTTGGTTCCTCAGGTTGTATATATATATATATATATATATATATATATATATATATATGTACAGTATATGTTTGTAAATGTATACATATATTAATACTGCAAAACACCTAATATAATATTTAGAGACTCCACTGTTTTAAGTCCAAACAAAATGTGTTTATGTAAATACTGCATGTGCAGGTGTCCTCAGTTTGAATGATGGTTGAACTATGATTATCATTCACACCATATACATTGTGTATATATATACTCACTGGCCACTTTATTAGGTACACCTATTCAATTGTTTGGTAAGACAAACTGCTAATCAGCCAACCACATGGCAGCAACTCAATGCATTTAGGCATCTAGATGTGGTGAAGACTAATTGCTGAAGTTCAAATCGAGCATCAGAATGGGGAAGAAATGGGATTTAAGTGACTTTGAATGTAGAATGGTTGTTGATGCCAGAAGGGCTGGTCTGAGTACTTCAAAAACTGTTGAAAAAGAACATGATAGCATGGATCCATCCTGCCTTGTCTCAATGGTTCAGGCTGCTGCTGGTGGTGGTGTAATGGTGTGGGGACATTTTCTTGGCACACTTTGGACCCCTTAGTACCAACCAACTGAGAATTGTTTAAATACCACAGCCTACCCGAGTATTGTTGTTGACCATGTCCATCCCTTTATAACCACCATGTACCCATCTTCTGATGGCTACTTCCAGCAGGATAATGCACCATGTCACAAAGCTCAAATAATTTCAGACTGGTTTCTTGAACATGACAATGAGTTCACTTTACTCAAATGGCCTCCACAGTCACCAGATCTCAATCCAATAGAACAGTTTTGGGATGGGGTGGAACGGGAGATTCACATCATGGATGTGCAGCCAACAAATCTGTAGCAACTGTGTGATGCTATCATGTCAATATGGACCAAAATCTCTGAGAAATGTTTCCAACACTTTTTTGAATCTATACCACAAAGAATTAAGGTAGTTCTGAAGGCAAAAGGGGTAGTAGCGGTAGTAGCAAGGTGTACCTAATAAAGTGGCCAGTGAGTGTATGTATGTATATGACGTATAGATATGATCATTCAATACGACATATCAAACTTGCCTGCAAATCATGTGTCATAAAACAATCCTTTAAGAAGAGTTTAATATGTATAGAGTACGATTTACAAACAAAAGTAACAAATGTAACAGGTTTAAGTGCCCTTTATCTATCTAATATTCTATACAATTATATACTATACAATTAATTAGTTACCAAAAGTGTGTTATTTAAGTTCATGGGTATCTTTCTCCTCTTCCAGCATGCATGTGATGGCCATTATGCAGGTCACGGCATATGGGTCACAGTTGGCAGCAGGACGACGGTCCTCAAAGTAACCACATTTATCCTGACCCACCTGGCGTGGGATACGGATGCTGGCCCCACGGTTAGCAACTCCTGCTGAGAAATCATTGATGCTGGAGGTCTCGTGGCAACCCGTGAGGCGACGCTTGTTATCTTCTCCACCGTGTGGGTCGTAGGCCTGAATATGCTCTGCATGACGCTTGCTCAGTTTCTTGATGGCTTTCTCAATGTGCCTGATGCAGAGAAAAGAATCATGGAGATCAGATAACATGACCAGACACGGTTCACACCAAGGACGACTATAACAATAATGGAAGTTCACACCACAACTGTAATGATAGGACAGAGAGGAACAATATCATTGGAATCACTATAAGCAGGATTTATTTCCATCTGATGGATGATATCAGAATCCATCCTGCTTTAAAGAGCTTGAGCATTAAGAGCGACAGATAAACAGAATGTTATCATATGTGGGTGTGGACTTTAACACTCTCTGTTTGTTTGATGTTTTAGTCGGTATATGACTTATGAGTGTGTGCATAACTTAGTACATACTCAATTCCTCCTTGTTCTCTCATCTGCACTGTGCTCACATTAATGTGGCAACCGGTTCCGTTCCAGTTTCCTGTAATGGGTTTAGGATCCAGGGTGGCCACCACTCCAAAGTCTTCACACACCCTGTGGAGCAGGAACCGTGCCATCCATAGATGATCTCCCATCTCAATTCCTTCACACGGACCCACCTGGAACTCCCACTGCAGACAGAGCAAACTGTCCAGACTGGCTATCCAGAACATGATGTCTAATAACTACAGTGTAACAGTTGTTACCTGAGAGGGCATGACTTCTGCGTTAGTGCCACTGATTTTAATGCCAGCATACAGACAGGCTTTATAATGACACTCCACAATGTCTCTGCCAAAAGCTCGGTCAGCACCGACACTGCAGTAATACGGACCTGACAGAAAATAGACACAAAATTCAGGACAAATCTGCAATTTTATTTCAATATAAAGATGTCACAGATGTCATTTGAATGTACAATCAGACACATAAAAATAGAACATCAAATAACAATTAAAAAAAAAAATTGAATCCTTATGGAACACAAGAATTGATAAAAGATTTAACCTTGTGGTTTGGGGTATCCCAGTCTGGGCCAGCCATAAGGGTGTCCATCCATTCCTAGGAGAGTAAATTCCTGCTCCATGCCGAACCAGGGGTGAAGGTCTTTGACCTTTTCCATGACCTTGTTACAGTGGTTACGGTGGTTTGATTCTAAAGGAAAAAAAATATTGTTTGTTAGTTTTACACAAGTTTGTATGATCACTATGAGAAATTGTATAACTCAAATTAATCTCTGCGTATTTTAACTACAAAATGTGGTGTTTGTAGAACTTTAACAAAAGAAGGTTGTAGTTTGAATGACTTTGATTTTAAAGTAGTTCTTTTTTTTTTGGAATTTGGAATGGATAAACAATGTTTTTTATTCTAATATAGGAAATTTTTACCTGCAGGTTCTCGGGTGTGCTTCAGCACCTCACACAGTACCAGTTTGTTCGGGTCCAAGAGGAAGGGGTCCTTCAACATGCAGACCGGAATCAGTAGCATGTCACTGTTGTGTCCTTGAGACTGACCTGTGCTGGAACCATCAAAATTCCATTCTGGTAGGTCTGTCAAAGAACAACAAGAACAACAAAAAAACTAAATAAGAATAAATAAAACGTTCAAAATAAAGAAAATGAAACCAGTTAACGCTTCTCTACCAGCAATGCTCTTTGGCTCTGAATCCATGGTTCGAGTCTTGTTACGCAGACCCTCTCCAGAGCCATCGATCCAGACATAAGTGACCTGACAGAAGTGTCCCTGGGGCAGATTGAGGTACTGCTGCCGCAGGGCTTTGTTGAGACTTGAGCTGTCTGATACGTAAGACATACTGGATCAGATTTACAGTAAGCAATGAACCTAGAGAGATGATACACGACAGAACAATGTGTCAATGGAGTGAATTTCAATGTTTTAGAAAAAGATGATCTTTTTATATGATAGATAACGTCAAGCTAGTTGTTTAATAAAATAAATAGCATGACAATTCATTTGAAAAATTACATTTGATTGTTATGAATTCCTCAAAATGAAATTATAGAGAAACATCACTAGCCAACTTTCAGTTATGTAGGATATTAGAGAAAACACAGAACAAAAAAACAATGAAACAGACTAATGTACTGTAATTATATATTCAATAAAATGCAGTGATATAAATGATATCGTATTATGATTAAAATGTTTTAAATAATTATTACATTGTCATTGATGATAATGGATAACAAGCAACAAACTAAATTTCAGTGCTCATTAATGTACCATATTAAATGAACCAATTAAAGATGACTTACTCAGAGATGTATCTTTGGCTCCACTTCATATGACAACTGAAAACCAGTTCGCTTAAACAGTCAAATTTAAGGCAGCCTGTCACTGAAGTTATGTTGTATAGAGTGACGTAGATAGTATGCTTGATGTCCATCCTTCCCTCACCTGAGATACCGAAACAGTATCAAACAGTATGAGTCAATAAACATTTAACTAATAAAACCTGTTCAGCCAAACCATCTGCACTGCTGTTACAATGGCTTTAAAAAAAAAAAATCAGTGTTTCAATGATTGTTCGTTGGAATGCATCACTTTGTTATCGAGTCTAATGTCTCGAGTCAACTTTAGAGACTTGTGCATGAGCAGTGTGTTCGGTGAAAGATAAACCTACACAACCATTTTTTCACCTCAGCTCCCCTGAACACTCAATTACATGGTATACTTACTGAGAGATTTTTTCCACTTCAAAGAGACATCAGCACAAACAAAGCACAGAGTGTTTTTTTAACAGTTCAGTTAGCCTCTGATGTGCCAATAAACACACAAGAGTCCCAAACTTTCTGAAACAGTGATTGCTGTAAATAACCTGATTATAAATATTTGCAAAAAATTTGTCTTAGGAGCCAGACCCCCTCAAAAAAAGCCACAGGTTTAGACATGCATACACACACACACACACACACACACATATATATATATATATATATATATATATATATATATATATATATATATACACACACACACACACTGCACTGCAAAAGTGGACATTTCTAAAAAATAAAAATAACAAAGACTTTAATTAAATACACATTTACTTGAAATGACTTCAGAAAGAAAGAAAATTGAAATGACTTCATTCTTAATAATAAATAATAAAGTTAATAAAATCTGTCAGTGGGGTAAGAAAAATTCGAGAGAAAACTTTTTTTTTTTTTACTCAACTAGTGGATATTTTTTCTTTTTTTAAGCAAAAACTTAATTTTAAAAGATTTTCCAGAAAAAAATACTCATCTTAATATCTTCGGTCATTTTGCGTCTTAAGTGAATGTGTCTTGATTTATGAATGTTATTTGTACTGGAAAACAAGACAAAAATCTGAACCTCACTGAACACTTCTGGGATGCCAGACTTTGTCACTCAACTTTACTGATACTTTTGTGTTTGAATGAAAGCAAATCTCCCATTCCATGTTCCAACATTCAATAGAAAGCCACCCCATCTCTTTTAATGTCAGTAGTTTTGATATTAAAAAGTGAGTTGTACGTTGCCTATGGGTGCAGTGTTTGGGTGTCCACATTTGGCCAAATCAATAGAACATGTAACCTGTTCTCCTAAGACGCCTAAATTATTGTAGTGAACAAAAAGAATTTACTGGCAGGTAAGAAAAGATACTATAAGATCAAGATGATGACAGGCAACCTTTCCTTTAACCAGTTTTCTCACCTATCTGCATTCTTGTTTAGATTTGGGTGGATCATGATACTGTTTGTGAGACAAAGTAAAACCAAAAAAAGGCAAACCACAATCACCTGAACGAGGATATGTGTTAAAGGAACCGGAACAGACAGAAATTTAGTATGACGTCAGTTGCTCAACCAGAAAAGATTTTCTGCAGTAAATGGGTGCAGTCAGAATGAGATTCCAAACAGCTGATAAAAACATCACAATAATCCCCAAGTTATCCACACCACTCCAGTCCATCATTTAACATCTTGTGCTTGTAAGGAACAAATCCATCAGTAAGGCATTTTAACTTTAAAACATTGCCAAAATACGTTACAAGTCCATAATCCATAATAACACTTCCTCCTGTGAAAAAGTCCATCCTCTGTTGTCCTCTCACAAAATCAACCAACATATTTGTTTAGAACTGTTTGATTTGTAAAAAGTGCTTGATCTGTTCATATTTCTGTTCTGATACAGACAAGATGACTTTCCAATGGAAGGAAAGCAATATTATGGATAGAGAACATGTATTTTAGCTGAAACGCTGAAGCAATTTCTTAATGGCGGATTTGTTTCTTACAAAAATACCAGATATACAAGATATTATCTGATGGAGTTGAATGCATTATTGTGAAGTTTTTATCAGCTGTTTGGACTCTCATTCTGACGGCACCCATTCACTGCAGTGGATCCACTGGTGAGCAAGTGATTTAATGCTAAATTTCTCCAAATCTGTTCCAGTGGAGTACATTTTCAGCAAATTTTCATGTTTCTCATGAACGTTTCCATTAAAGACCGAGTTCAAATCTTTCTGATGAGACAGATCAAAAATGTATATTTGAAAATGCTGTTTCAACACTGAAATAACTGTATGGGCTTTATACCCACAGTTCAGGAAGACGAGACTTGAAAGTGAAAGTGCTTGCTAAACTCCAAAAATCCCAAACCTGCTGATACAATGACACCTCAAATCCAAAAATATCACTACATCATAGCTGATGCTAAAATGCATATTTAATGAATTTCAATACACAGTCGGGGGTACAGGTTTAGAAAGAAGAATCTAAAAGAAGAATTTGCAATTCATTTACAAAATGTAAACAACAAATTGAACAAGAAATATACAAATCATGTTTAGAAATGTAGCAGAAGAATTTCATCAAAAGCAATGCAGAATAAACGCTGCAATCTAGGATTACTTTCAGTGATTAGCATGCTCAATCTAGGATTAATTTCAGTGATTAGCATGCTCAATCTAGGATTAATTTCAGTGATTATATTGTGATATTAAAATTCACAGTGATATTGCATTGTAAATGTGACAAGAGATCTTGAAGAACCTCAGCTTGTGACTGAACTTTGCGTTTGGCTAAACTCATATTAAGTTTATGTAAAAATAGCACTAGCATAGAATCTGGTTCTACAAACATTCTTCAAAGGTTAGTTCACTCTTAATTAAAATTCTGCAATGTTTTCTCAACCTTATGTTATTCCAAATGTGTGTGACTCACTTTCTTTTCTCTGTTGAACACAAAAAAATGATCTGCTCCTCACGCAAAATCACTTGCTGATTGTCTCTATTTTAAAACCTTGTAACTGCATAAAAATAAAATACAGTAAATACTTTTTTCTAAATTTCTCATACATGTCTGCAACCACAGTAAGGGTGAGTAAATGCTGACACAATTTCAATTTCTAGGTGAACTATAGCTAGAAATTAACCTCTAAAGATGTCCACAATGACCGTGAATAGGAAAACTAAATTTTGAGCATCAGAGTTGAGATTATATGAACATGAACTGGCAGTGAGCGGTCCAGCATAGCTTCAGTGATTGAACACAGTGCAGAAAGGAGAATTAGGAACCACATTTATGGGTCGGTATGTCCACAGCGGCCCTCATGTCACAATTTCCTGACCATATGCGCAGGTTTCTTCCAGTCTCGTCCTCCTGTCCGGACTGGCTGGCTAGGCTGGCTGACTCTCTTCGTTCCATGACAGACACGGGAACTGTGGGTATAAAGCCCATACAGTTATTAAAGCATAGAAACATGAAGATATTTAATTAGCATCTATTGTTTTACAGCAATATATTACTCAAATACTTCTATATTGATAATGACTGATTTTCTTCAGAAAAGTGAACACTGTGGATATTAAGATGCAGTTAAAGTTGCTTCAGTCACATGAAGTAATGTTAATTTAGATGGTAGCATAATAATATTTAGGAATACAGGATAATTCTCTTTTTATATTTGTGGGTGTCCAAGAAAGAAGTTGGTCAAATTGAGTCAACTTAAGGGATATTTTGAACGAATTTGTGAGGTAAAATACACATAAAATCATCTTATCCTTGTCTCGTGTACCGGATTAGTCCACACACCAGCGTGTGAGCTATCAAGACGTAAAGTAAGAATATGAGCACACCGGGGTCCATCCTGACTGTTAAAGTACAAGTATTCACTGTTTGACAGGTTTTTACACAGCAATGCAGGTTGCAGTGATAGATAATAGTGAATTTAGTCACAGCATCACTGTCACGTGATCGTGTCTGTCACCCCACGAGTAACTTCTCAAAAACTATTTGTAAACAGCGATATTTTGCTCCTCTTTTTGTTTCATAATCCGAGCTTTCATTTTGAACACAGCAAAGCTTTTCATATTTTACGGTTGACGAAGCATCAGGATTTTGTTGCTTAAAATTTCCTGCCGAAGCTTTTCGCCAGAAGAGGGTGTTGCCCTGGAGACATCGCCGTTGCCAAGAGACGTCGTAATTCGGTTTCGGATCTGTCTGTAATATCGAGTTTGAAAAGAAAATACTTCATGATTATAAACGAGAAAATGTGTAATTCGTATATATATATATATATATATATATATATATATATATATATATATATATATATATAAAGACAGTCGGATTTAATAAACACCTTGTTAATGGATAAAACAAATTTTAAGGCAGTTACATCCATCCATCCATCTATCGACATGTACAATTTATTTACACTAAGATATTCTTTAAGAGAATATTCAGGTTGCATAATGTAGTTGTATAATACCCCTATTAATTGCAGATGAGACACTTTTAAATAAATTCTGAATTTAATGTTACATTTTCATATGCAGAATTGGAATACAATTCAATACGATACACTTAACATCTCAAATGGTTCATTTACTTCACTTTTCCCCTCTCCCATAAAAAAACTATGAACTGCACCCTTGAAAATGTAGTGCATTCTTTTAGAGCATCTGTTTAATAGAGAATCCATAAAGTTGAAAGATCATCCACAAGCTACATCTTTCTCAGTGATGGCCATGGTGAACCCAATCCATTTACACCACAAAAGCTCTAACAATATACTGTACATCATAAACATCTAAAATCTAAAAGACATCTACAGGGCTTGTTGATTGTTTGCACTGCTGTTCTGTTTACTGTAGATCATATATTAAATTGTAGGGGAGAGCGGGGTAAGTTGTCACACTTTTCAAACTGTCTAACATTTAATGAGCACCTTAGATCAAAATGATATAAATGTCATACCAAATGAAAGAATGAAGTCTTGGGCACATATGTTGTTTTCATTACATTTTCATATCTTATATCATTACGGAGTTGTAGACTGTTGAATAGAGAATGTGCACTTGTGACAACTTGTCCCATCGGCAGGTAAGTTGTCACACTAGACTATCTAAAGTAAGAACAACAATAAGAACACAGCTATTTAATTCTGATTATTGATTTTAACTTTAAAATTCAACCAGAACTGGAAATGTAAAAAAAAATCATGCCTATAGAATTTTGAAAAAACTATTATTTCAATCAAAACATGTTTTAATGGGCAAGACCACTTTACTTTGAACTTTAAACTCAAACGTTCTCTGGCTTGCACACAGATCCATGATAACTGAATGAAATACTGCAGATAACTCGCTTAACTTAACATGTTTAACCTCTGAACAAAACAGATTCCCTGTATCTGACTAATCAGACTCATCTTCAGAGTCACAATTCTGGCACACCTAAATTGCTTGGACTGAAGTGCAAGCATCTTGGGCCCATTTGTTGATTTTTACACATTTTACCCAGGACTCTTTTGGACGAATGTTTGAAAATGGCTCCACAAAGTCGAGCCAGAAGCACTCTTCATCCTCTGATGATGACTCTTCTATTATTTTTCTTCTTTTAACTGCCTTGTTTTTAGTAGGTCCAGATTTTGACTCACATACAACAATTTTGAAACCGCTTTTAGCTAGATTCAGCCTTATTCTTTTCAATTTCTAGTTGCTTTTCTATTTCTAAGAATTGCTCTGGAGTTGGTAGTCCGCTGTCAGCAATAGCATTGCTGGGTAAGGGTGAGCTGGTGATAGCAGAAGCATAACTGGGCATGCTAGACAGAACAGATTTGCTGCTGGGGCCTGGCAGGGCAGGGTTCTGAATGGGTCGATCTGTGACATAGGATGGTGCAAAACCAGTTTCCAGAAATACATCTCAATGTTTTTTGAGCATGTTCTATGTGTTTTTTTGTACTGGGGCAAGTTGTCATATGTGCCAAACTTGACTTGTGTGCTAAAGTTGGCTAAATCTCAAGGTTAGCTCAATATAGCACTTCAGCTAAAGTATCAAAAGAAACGTTATTGTCTCCTCTATTTTGTGCAAAATAATAATTTTTAACATTCATACCTAACAAAGTTGTATTGCATAAAATTTAGAGTGGAAAATATTTACTCTTTAAGCCAAAAAATAAGAAAATTGTGCTAAACTCAGATTAGAGCGATCTTGACCACATTTGAACAGGAAATTGACTATAGAAGAAGTCGTCACACAAAGTGGCTATTTGATTTTTGAGATAGAGCCTCAAGTTTTGGAGTTATGAACAGTGTGACAACTTACCCATGTGACAACTTACCCCGCTCTCCCCTACTATATTGGATTGGTTTACTTGTTTGAAGACGTTAATTTATATCCTGAGATGGCATATAAAACAGCCAATAGTGAAGTTACTTGACCCCAATAATTCACTCTTTATGAAGAAAACTCTATATCGTGTAGTATATTTGCATGTTATGACTGGGCTAGTCCTGCCACAGCCACACAAGCAGTTCTCCTTCTGTGATGTCACCGTTTTACTGAAGACTGCCAGTTAGTGGCAAAGTCACCACAACAAACTCCTAAGGTCCTGTATTTTCATTCACCTCCTCCAGTTCCTGTAAACAAGCATGCACACAAAAAGATATTGAAATATTGGAGCGCAGTTTATATTATAAGAGATTATAGTAAACCAATATGACTTTCTTTCATCTGTGCAACACAAAACGTGAAATTCTGAAGACTATACTGTTTGTTCTTTTCGATGCAATTACAATAAATCAGAAATTATATAACAGTACCTACTGTATTTTCCGGACTATAAGTCGCACTTTTTTTCATAGTTTTGCTGGTCCTGCGACTTACAGTCAGGTGCGACTTATTTATCATAATTTATTTAACATGAACCAAGAGAAATGAACTAAGAGAAATGATCCCCGGGCGCCGCAGCATAAATGGCTGCCCACTGCTCCGGGTGTGTGCTCACAGTGTGTGTGTGTGTGTTTACTGCTCTGTGTGTGTGCACTTCGGATGGGTTAAATGCAGAGCACAAATTCTGAGTATGGGTCACCATACTTGGCTGGATGTCACGTCACGTCACTTTCACTTTCACTAAGAGAAATGAACCAAGAGAAAACATTACCATCTACAGCCGCGAGAGGGTGCTCTATGCTGCTCATTGCATTGTAGCATACACTGAGCAGCATAGAGCGCCCTCTTGCGGCTGTAGACGGTAATGTTTTCTCTTGGTTCTTGATAAATGCGACTTATAGTCCAGTGCGACATATGTTTTTTTTCCTCATCATGACGTATTTTTCGACTGATGCGACTTATACTCAGGTGCGACTTATAGTCCGAAAAATATGGTACGTGACTTCTCAAGCCTCCAAACAAGATTTCTAAATCCATCCATGAAAGTACATTTAGTGTAAAACAAACATAAAATGCATGTTTTAGATCTCCACAACAGAAATGAAATACGGGTTTGGAATACAAAGAGGGGTGAGTAAATAATATCCGAATCCCTTCAACACAAAACAAGACCATATATAGTTAGATAACTTACAGCATTTCCAGATTCATATATGGCATTGCCAAAGCCAACGCCGTTTATATGAGATACGTTTGATTCCTGTATTAAAGCATTGGCTTTATGTTTACTCTTCAGGTAGAACACCACCAAGACAGCGAGAAGCACTAAGTGCACAATGACGACTACAACAGAGGCCACAATGGTTCCCGTGTTGTCAGATGAGGCTGAAAACACATAAAAAGATTTTCACTTAAAGTTTTCACACCCATCTCATTCATGTCCACACAGAATCATAGGTATGATGGTAACAAGACTACATAAAAATGTAAATGACTCAAAAGTCAAATAAATCTTGGTATAGGAAGAACTCTTACTTTGGTCTGTCTTCTGCCCAGCACAGTTCACCCCGACTGTATAGCATATGTCATCCAAAGCAAGAACACCCTTCTCGCCTTTAAATCCTTCTAGTACAATCTGCCTCCCGTTAAAACACAGACAATCAATATAATCACACTCAAATGATCATTTAAAAAACCTATATGAACAGAGTACAGTAGACTTTGGTAACCTGGTACTCGGTTTCTGAGGTGATATTGACACTGAAGAGTTTCCAGTTTCCACCTCCTTCATGCAGCATCAGCAATTCATGTCTGGTCCCTTCAGACAGCCTCCACACTATAAGTTTAGTGTCATCTTCACCAAGAAAGCAATAGAATAATCATTAATAAATGAAATCCAAAATGACTAACAGTGCATTTTACAGGATATGTACTGTAATAGCATATTTTGACAAATATGTTAGAAGTATGGGTTGATAAGAATGTAAGTTTAAATTTTTTTTTTTTTCCCTTTAAATGTACTTCTGTGATGGGAAAGCTGAATTTTCAGCAACCATTACTCCATTATTTAGTATCACATGATCCTTCAGTCTAATATGTTGATAAAAGAACAGATTATTTAAAACTTTTGTAACCAATATGAACGTCACTTTTGTTATTTTAATGCCTCCTTGCTGAATAGAAGAATATAAAAAAAATCCTTCCTTCATGATTCCAAACTTTGTCAGTGAAATGCTAAACAACTTAGATAATAAACATCCAAAATTAACCATTTGATGATATAGACACATATATACATACACATGGTTGGCTGATAAACCCAAAAGCTCAGACAGGTTCCTTTGGTTGGTGCCAGATGAGGGCTCAGCAGCCAGGCATTCTGGGTAGCGGTGTCACGCTGGGAGTTAGGAAGGACCAAGAAGTGTCCTAGAGTCAGAAAAAAAGACTAAATTACATCCAGTTCCTCAAAAATACAGGAGCTGGTGACAATATCTTTATTATGAGTTAAAGAGCAAAAATAACCTTCTTCTGTGTATAGTGTGTGGTCATATGGTGGTGTGCTGTAGAACATCTCATCTTGCACACTGGTCAGGTCCCAGTCTAACCAGTCTACAGATGGGTTCTGAGTATTGGACCAACCACACAGACCTTTCTCGAAACCACAGACGCTATCTGAAATTCACACATAATTCATTATTTAAAAAAATAGAATATTATTAATAATAAATAAGATGTAGGAGCAAGCATTTTTTTTCCATTTTAAATAGCATACACTAATTCATTCACAATAAGAACAGGAATGGGTATTGAGAAAGTAAATGGTGTCAATTCGGATTGACCTGTTGTGGGGCAGCTGTGAGTCGAGTAGGTGATGTCATCAATGGCGATAAAACTAAATAGATCTCCTTCACCCTTCACCTCAAACTCCAGCTGAATCCCAAAAGATACATAGCATCACACTTAGACTAAACACTATAAACTAACAAAATAGGTTTCAGTGCATTACATTAATAAACAAGGCAAGGCATCAGATAACTTACTTGCCAATCCCCATGCCAGCTGACATTCCCTTGGCCATGACGCCAAGCATGTCCCTGCCTGATGCTACTGGAGAATAACTGTATCTTGTTTCCATCAGTTGGCTTTACATAGACATTCAGCGTGCCTGTGTGGGGACACGCATGGTTTTACCTGCGAATGAATAGCTGTACACACACAATTATGAGATGATGTTCTCTTACCTGGTTTGTCTCCTCCTGTATGGTACCAGAAGTGTACACATTCGGTTTGAGACAAACCTCTACGCACAGGGGAAGTCAAGGTGGTCACACTGCCCTCGGGAAGGACGTCAGAACTGCTGTGGGCCAGCATGTAGAAACCTGGTCACAACATACCATTCATATCATTCACTTGAACTAATCCAGCTAAAAGAGAAAACCTGGTAAAAACAGGTTAAAGCAATAGTTCACCCAAAAAGAAACATTTTCTGAAGATGTACTCACGCTCTGGCCATTGAAGATGTGGATGAGTTTGTTACTTCATCTGAACAGATTTTGAGAAATTTAGCATTACATCACTTGCTCACCAATGGATCCTCTGCAGTGAATGGGTGCCGTCAGAATGGGAGTCCAAACAGCTGATAAAAACACCACAATAATCTACAAGTAATCCACATGACTACCGTCCATATTACAAACACACAGCCTTTCACTTCATAAGACGTTAATTGATGGACTGGAGTCTTGTGATGTTTTTGTCAACTGTTTAGATTCTCATTGTGACGGCACCCATTCACTGCAGTGGTGAGCAAGTGATGTAATGCTAAATATCTCCAAATCTGTTCACATGAAGTAACAAACTCATTCACATCTTCGATGGCCCGAGGGTGAGTACATTTAAAAAAAAAAACTTTGTCTGAGCTGGATTGTGAGCTGTTAGTGAATGAGACGCAAAATCACTGAATACAAAAGGTGTTTGATCAAAACTGAGCTCGAATTCCTTTAATTTTCTAATTTCGCTAACCATTTTCTGTCTCTAAGCTATGGTCCGTCTTGGGTCCAGTTTTTGTTGAAGCCCAGCTCTGGTGTATCCACCTCGCTCTTCCAGAACTGGTGTAGCCACAAGTCTGACTCTCAAACGAGCACATAGTAGGCAAAGAACATGGTCCTGCCACAAACGCCACATCATCTAAAGCCAACTGACCGTCAAAACCAGAGCGAGTGGCCTCAAACACCAGCTACATATGAGAGACAAAGAGAGACAGAAACGAGGATAAGAAGATTAAAGCAACTGTTAATATAAAAAATGTTAAACATCCTATAAGATGCTTAATGTAGTCAGTTTATGTAGCCGTTATCAGTGGTCATTCATAAAGTCATTATGTATTTTTCTAGTGCTTTTGCTGACAATTATCCTTTAGGCATGTAAACAACTTTTGTGTGCACCTGGAACGTGGTGAGCTGAGGCGGCACAGAGCAACGGCCCTCATGCCAAACATTTCCATGGGCACCGCTGCGCGTCCACAAAAGCTCTTCTGAGCTGTCAGCAAACAGCATCTTTACACTGAGAGCACCTGGGAAAGAGATGACGAAACACACGAATTATAATGAAGTGTCATGTTTGAATCAGTTACTCTGCACAGGCTGTAAGATCTTCTGCTCACACATCAGCTTAACTAAACTGATATTTAAAGAAGCTGGGAATAAGGTGTTCAGATCCACCTGTGTTTGGCCCATAGAGTTTGTAGAAGAAGGACAAACAGTGCTCTGAATTACTATACTGTTTGATTGACAGGAGACGTCCAGAAAGACCTCGCAGTGAAGGGTCCCACATATCCACCACCAGACTCCTACCTGAGAAAGAAAGAGATAGGAAAAGAAAGAAGTTTGTATTAGAATGCAGATGTTTTCAAACATGATAAACCCATTTCCCAATTCAGTCAGCATCAAAAGTATCCTGACCATCATGGACAGTGTGGTCCATTCCACTTTGAAGCATCCAGTCATAATTATCTGCCTGGTCCTGGTACCATCCGCACAAATTTACCTCAAAATTGCATGATATTTCTGTTAAGAGGGGAAAAAATTGATGAGGATGAGGAAGACAGAAAAGAAAACAACCAAGAATGAAAATAAATAAAAATCATAATTGTTTGTTCCTTCTCACCACCAGAGGGCACAAACAGAGCAGAACAGTCAACAAAGTGCACATCCTTCACCGCAATCTGGGTACTTGGGGAGAGCTCTTCAGCACGGGCCCTGAACTCTAACTGAGAATGACAAAAGACAGATAGAATGAAAGACAGAACGATAGGACAATAGATAGAACGATAGATAGACAGACAGTAAGGCAGACACACAACTAGACACTCCACCTGAAAGCGATGATCCCTGGCTCCAACATAGACTTCCTCCTTTTTCCAAATCCCTGCCATCTCATTGGTCCTTCCAGAAAACGTCCACAGCACAGGATGAGTTCCTAACACACTGTCTACAACATACACTGCCAGATCACCTGCAGAGAGAGCAAGAGAATCTATAGTCTACCATCCATCACGCCGACTTACAGAGGTGAGACAGGGGTATTACAGCTGATGTTGTACCTATGTGTGGGTTACTGCCGTTGAGACTGTAGGAGAACTGAAGGATGCATGCTGGACCTGACGGACCCAAGAGAGGGCTACGAGTTTGGGCTTCACTTAACTGCTGCCCAGGAGCGCCAGTCACAGTCAGGAACTCCTCTAATGACACACGCACACACACACAAATGAAACTAATTTAACTTACCTCATAAAATCATTTCCTGGTTCCATCATAATAGAAACTGATTTTTCACCTTTTATGCGGTCATGATACTCCAGTTTTAGCTCCCAAGCTTGGTTCCCTATACTGGTATCTGTCCAGCCAGAGCTTCCCATCTCATACGAGAAGTCCCCTATGTACACAACATTGTTTGAAAATGATTATTTTCTATCATAAAATAATTCGGAAATGTATAAATAAATAGAAAATGAGCCATTGGCAAGAAATGTATGATATGATCTGACTTATATAAATAGCAAAATATGTTGTTGGTTTCTTTTGGTGCAATTACACATTTAAAAACAACAAAAAAGCATGCAAATACACTGAACGTGAACATATAAATAATGGGGGACCTCACCACACTGAGCCTCATCTTCTCCAGCAGGACAGTCCTCCTTAAAGTCACAGATCTTCAGATCGTCATCTGTGCAAGGGTGAGCGGGAGGCTTTGGATATTCTGGACGTGGCATTGATTCTACACGCAGGGGAAATGCAAGAGAGAGAGACTATTGAATAATAAAAATAAAAAAAAATACTGACAATATGCAGGCAAGCGTACAGTTGTGGTGTATAATCAATGTAGACAGGAGTAAAACTAGAGACTAGAGAGTACCATTGGATAAGTGGCACTCAGGGGACAACACAATATCATCGATAGCGATCCCTCCGTAAGTTTGGTCTCGAATGGCAGCGACAAACAGAATCTGATTGGAGCAAGATCAATAAATTAGACAGCTTTTATGACAGCAGTGTAATAAAAAGTGACAACCTTGTGTGATGTTGTCAGTGGAGCGATGAGTTCATGTACCTGGAACGTGCTGTTGACAACAAACTCCACCTCAGCCTTTACCCACAAGTCTCCGAGAGCACCTCCACGTTCCCATACAGGATAGATCTGCTCCCCGGCCACCAACACAGAAAGTCCGCCAGACACCCGCCCAAACTGATGTGTGTACATTACCATCTGTAATTATGAAAAATGGGTGTAATAACCACTATAGACATCGTTCCACCCATCTCAACCTGATTGTGTGGATAGATTTTTGATAAAACAAGTGCATTAAGTAAGGCATTTGGTACTATATACTTACCCGACAAGGATGTGTGTCATTGGTTGGTGCCAGGGGAGGGCTTTGAAAAGACGTCCAATCACTCTTCATGGCATCGGGTTTGGTCACATACAAGAAATGTCCTGAAATAATTCATTAATGCTTATTTTGAGACTATTTCAGTGCACATCTTTAACAAAAACTAAAATGAGAACAGAAATAAAAATAAAAACTGGCAAAAAACTGAATAAAATACAACCCTTAAATACATTTTAATGGCTCTATAGCTCATTAAAGTAAAATAAAATAAAATAAAAAAATAATAAAAAAAATGTAAAATTTAATAAAATTTATAAAATAAAAAAAATGGGCATAAATCAATTATAATTAAACTTTAAATATTAACCACAAGATTCTTCATAAATTTGGTGCACAAGAAAAAATTTTATTATCATGTTGAAAACGGTTTATTTTTGTGGAAACTGATTTTTTTTTTCAGGATTCTTTAATGAATAAAAGGTTCCAAAGAGCCGCAGTTACTTGAAATAGAAGTTAGCAAAATTATACATTTCATTAGTCACTTTAATGCAATCATTTTAATGCATCTTCACTGTATAAAAAAATATAATTTCTTTCTTTCTTAAAAAATAAATGTTAATGACCCCAAACTTTTGAATGGTATAATACATGCTGTGTTAAAAAACTTGAACTTTTGTACTAGTGATGGGAAGTTCGATTCTTTTCCGCGAACCGGTTCTTTCGGACGGTTCGATTCAATAAACCGGTTGAAAAAAACGGTTCACCGGTTCTTTTACGCTCGACATAATGACGTCATTGGCAATGACGTAATGGCGTCACGTCTATCAAACATTCAAATATATAAAGTCAGTAATCATAACTTTAGTCAGTTAAAAACCTCATAATCATGAAAAGTTTACAATTAAGTTTTGCAACAACGCACCCAAATACAGTAACAGCAATAATGTGCATATGAGGATTTAAGTCTTGAAGATATAAAGTAAATAAATTAGGTGTCCTCAGCGCAGAAACCACTATACATAAACCATTGCGATGTATTTGTAATGAAATGAACTTACGTTTCGCCAGATTGCACCTTCATTCAAGCCCTCGGTTTACCCGCGCTCATAACATTAGCACAGAATCAGTTCAGAATCAATCACCAAAAGAATCATTCCGGTTCAGACGTGCTGTGAGTCAGTTGGCTTCACGCTGAATCACGCATGCGCAGTATCATCAGCTCCTCTGTTCTCAAAACGGACACGTCCGAAAGAAACGGGTTTGGTTCAGTGTACTGATGATCTGAAAACCGATGCAACCGGTTCTTGACTCGAGAACGAGAATCACTCTAACCGGCACGTGCTTCAGTTCAGTATAATCAGCGGCTCTACTCGTGTTCATGTTCTGTTTACTACAAACTCAATTTGTGAATGTGTCATCATTAACTATAAATACAGTACACATATTTCATAAATCACCTTATTCCTATTAAACATAGAGTCTTTAGAGTTCTTAATTATTGTCCAACTTCCCTGAAACCCCCTCTGGCCTATTCATAACCTACAATATACAGAAACATTCATCTTAAAAAAATAATAATAATAATAATAAAAATGTATATAGATCTTTTATCACACATTCTGAAATACTTTACACGCATGCGCAGTAGCATCAGTTCATCGGTTCTCAAATCGGACGCGTCCGAAAGAAACGGTTTTCGTTCAGTGTACTGGTGATCCGAAAACCGATGCAACCGGTTCTTGACTCGAGAACGAGAATCAGCTCATCGGTTCTCAAATCGGACGCGTCCGACAGAAACGATTCTCAGTTCAGTGTACTGGTGATCCGAAAACCGATGCAACCGGCTCTTGACTCGAGAACGAGAACTGCTCCAGCAGAGGGCGTGTTCGTTCGTCATCTGGCTCGGCTCGGTGTTCATCTTGATCTTCAGTGCGGTCTACACACCAGTTCAGTCAGTGTACTGTTTGAGTAAATGAATTACTCCGGGATATTGGTTTATTCTGACTCAGAGGGAGTGTCAGTCACGTTAAAAAAGTTAACATCTTAAGTAATTTGTGGATTAATGCTTATTGGAGACGTGAACCGTTTCAAACGATTCAGTTCGATTTGGTGAACTGGTTCAACCGGTTCACTAAGAAGAGCCGGTTAAATTGAACAATTCGTTCACGAATCGGACATCACTTTTTTGTACAAGAAACAATATACAGTAAGTTCAGACCGGGCCGCACAAACCTGCCGCTGTATTAGTTGTGTGGTCTCTTCCAGGTCCTTTTAGAGGCTCAGAAAGTGATATATTTATCTGATTGGTCCTTGCCCATTTCAAGGATGATATCGTTTGTAGGTCCCATCCACAAGGGCCATCTTCAAAGTCACAGCTCATGTCCTCTGTATATTCTAAATAGACATCAACATAACAAAACAGCAGTGATTATGACTCCAGACCAGTGATCTAACACAGGAATCAAATGCACTAAAGACTAAATCATTGAAATAACATCTCATCATTAACACTGATTCCTGGTCTCTCACCACAGTTCTCTTCATCTGTTCCATCACCACAGTCATCCGTGCGGTCACACACTTTATAGTCCTCCACACATCCTTCCTGCTTACATGTCACAAATCCAGGACTGCATGCTCCACTTTCAGGGGGAACTGGACGAAAAAGAGAATCCAAACATCCTTATTATCATTGATCCCCGAAGGACCATGAACATTCATAATAAGGCAAGTGGATTTGAAATGCAACCTCTAAAAAATGAATTTGTACCTTTGATTATATAAGTAGCAAAACGGATCTATGTAAAAAAAAAAAAAAGAAAGGGACCCAGGAATGCGACATCAAGCCTGCATTTATTTGATCAAAAATACAGAAAAAAAATGTAATATTGTGAAATATTATTACAATTTAAAAGAATTGTTTTTAAATGTATTATACTTTAAATTATCATTTATTTCTGTGATGCAAAGCTGAATTTTTAGGATCATCATCACATGATCCTTTAGAAATTATTCTAATATGATGATTCATTATCAAAGTTGGAAACAGTTCTGCTGCTTAATATTTTTTCAGAACATGTGATACTTTTTTAGGTTACTTTGATGAATAAAAAGTAAAAAAAAAAAGAAGCTGTTTTTAAAATATAAATATTTTGTAATAACAATATACACTACTGGTCAGTAATTTGGGGTCAGTAATTTTTTTTTTCTTTCTTTTTAAAAAAAAAATAAAATCAATACTTTTATTCAGCAAGGATGTGTTAAATTGATAAAAAGTGATAGTAAAGAAAATATATTATTAGAATATATATTATTAGAATTTTTTTTTATTTTGAATAAATGCAGTTCTTTTTAACCTTTTATTCATCAAATATATTAGACAGCAGAACTGTTTCCAACACTCATAATAAATCAGAATATTAGAATAATTTCTAAATGATCATGTGATAGACTGGATGTTACATGTGACACTGAAGGCTAGAGTAATGATGCTGAAAATTCAGCTTTGCATCACAGGAATACATTTTTTTTAAGTATATTCAAAAAGAAACTATCATTTTAAGTTGTAATAATATTTCACAATATTGCAGTTTTTTTTCTGTATTTTTGATCAAATAAATGCAGGCTTGATGAGCAGAAGAAACTTCTTTTTTTTTTATTAAATAAAACTAAATTGTAATTGACCAGTGTCTTGGAGAGAAAAAAAAAACACATAATAAAATAATAATAATAAAATACAAATAAACTGGGATTTCATTGGTGCCCCCACAAAAAAATGAATAAATAAAAAATTATATATATATATATATATATATATATATATATATATATATATATATATATATATATATATATAAATTAATTAATTTTAACTTTTTTTAATTAATTCTTTTCTTTACCTGGCAGGGCACAATCTAGGAATTCCATCTGATCAATGGACACATCTCCCTGCTTCCCTTGACTGCGTCGCGAATGAAGCTGGATATGGAAAGGGCCCGAGTTACTTCCCAGGTAGATGGTGGCCTCCCTCCAGCTGCGGATGCTGGAGCTCTCTGGCCTCCACACCACTGCTTTCCTGCCATCAATTTGCCACACCGATCCCCACAGTGGGGTGTCACCCAACTCTGTGTGACCTAAAACACACACCTACAGGGTTAGATGTGTCCCCATCTTCACTTAATTCTGCTCTTCATATTGTTAGTATGTGTGTGAACCTGAGTCCCAGATGAAGTATCTGAGCCGGAGGCGACAAGTAGGAGAGGAATGTTTTATTGTAGGGGACACAAGCACAGTGGTTTTGGGAGTATCTGAAGTCACAGCCGTCACTGCCATGAACCAGCCTGAAGAAAACAGACCCATCACATGAAGAGAAACAGTGATAAAGCTTCAGTGTGTTGTTAGGCATTTAAGATCGCAACTAATGCATTAGCTAACATTTAGGAATTAAAATAAAAACATTTTTTAAACAAAACTATTTCAAACACCTTTTTGTTATTTCTGTTATTTTCGAACAGTTATTATAGATGCAAGTAAAATTAAATTAACCAAAGTAGAAAAAATTGAATAAAATATATGCATTTAATTATAACCAATTACATCACCTAAAATATACAGCCGCGTTCAACAGTTTGGGGTCAGAAAGATATTATTTTCACTAATATAATAATATATATTTTTTTATGTTTTTGATTTGTTGATGTTTTTGCTATTTAAAAAAAAAAAATAATAATAATTTTATATATATTTTATATATATATATATATATATATATATATATATATATTATATATATATATATATATATATATATATATATATATATATATATATATATATATATATATATATATATATATATATATATATATATATATATATATTTTACAATGTAATTCATTCCTGTGATAGCAAACCTGAATATCTTCAATATTATATCATTCGAATACGCTATATTGGTGATCAAGAAACATATTTATCATTATAATCAATTTTGATAAGATTTGTACATATTGCTTTTTTTCAAAATTTCAAAATCATTATTTGTTTCAAATAGAAAACCTTTGTAACATTATTAATGTCTTTACTGTACCTCTTGATCAATTTAATGCATCCTTTCTTTTTTTATATAAGAAATAAAAAAGTAGTGTATTTTTCTTTACACATTCGTCTAAATTTGAATTAAAATTGTTTTAAAAAATAAATCTATTCTTCCTAAATTTGCATTTTTACACATTTTGAGCTAAATTGAAGCTTGGATTAATTAAGTCAATCTATCACTGGATTTGGAAAGGCTTTATATATATATAAGCTCCTGCAGGGAGGGTACCTGTGGAAGTGCCAGTGGTGTAATCCGAGGACGGCCCGCTGTCAGGGAGCGTGTTCCCTCTCTGCTGTCTCTGCCACATGTACCCACCGTCATCTGACTGGACAGTCCATCCACACTTCCCCTCGTGCTCAAAATCACACATAAAGTCCCGTCCCTGGTAACCTAACATTCAACCAATAAAGGAGAACAGGAAACATGTCAAGAAAAGGACACATAAATACATCAACCAGATACCAGAAGGTAGAAATATAGACATTCAGTGTCTTACCACAGTTTTGCTCGTCACTACAGTCTTGGCAGTCACAAACAAAATCACATCTGTCTTCTGAAGAACCGTTGCAGTCATTTTGCTCCATAGACACAGCTAGCGAATATGAGGAATGATGAAGACACATGATTGGCCTTTCACAGTTGTGTGTATAAAATCCACAACAATTCTAACCCTTCTATAACTGTACTACTAAAGAGGCATTATGAAAGCTTTGAGCAATTATTTAATTCCAACTGAACAAAACATTTATGCAATATTTCATACATTACTATCACATTAAATTTTGCAATTACATGAAAAATAACTCCATTTGAGGGTTTTAAATAAACCAATTAATTAATTTAAAATTATGTCAAGTAATCAGTAATAAAGTGCCTGAATCAACTTTTGGCAAACATAAGATATATATATATATATATATATATATATAAATAAATATATATATATATATATATATATATATATATATATATATATATATATATATATATATGTATATAGGATGTCTTTGCTGGGAGTTTATTACTGCACAAACAATAAAGAACCTATTTAAGGTCTGAAAAAATCATATGCTTCTATTCAAACCTTTGGGGTCAATAAGATTAAAAAATAAAATAAAATAAAAGAAGTCTCTTGACTTAATTTATTTGATCAGAAATTATGTAAAAAACTGTAATATGAACAGTTAACATAATATCTATTTTTAATATATTTGAAAACGCAATTTATTCCAACTATGAATTTTCAGCAGCATTATTCTAGGCTTCAACGTCACATGATCCTTCAGAAATCTTTTTAATATGTTGATTTGCTGCTCAAGAAACTATTAAACTATGCTGCAAGAGCTTGAAAGTGCAATTTATCATGGGTTTAGGCTTCAAAATATTCAAAAGACTTGGATTTCTAAATCTCCTCTTGTTCAAGTCACAAAGGTCTGTCTTTTTAGTAATCACACGCAGTCAAAGGTCTCTGATACACAAATGTCAGATATGAGGCCGGATTCCCACATACATTACACGGGTGATAATTCTTAAACAATTCATCAAAAAAAAAAAAAAAGATTCAATGAGGTAAAAGACTAGAGATTGCATAAACTGAGAATATAGTGCAGATTCATATAACTATTAATAATATAATTAAAAATATCAGCTACTAAAATATATAATTGAAAGCACTAAAAAGAAAAAAATTAAACCTGAAAAGAAAAAAAAAACTAATCTTCAACAGTGCGCACATGTCTCAAAGTGGCGTTTAATATGTAAAGCAAATGAGCTGAAAACGTCAACAACAAATAAACAGAAAAACACCAGATCTCACCCCTCTGACAGAAATTCAGTGTGAAGCACACAAGGAGAATCCAGTGGCAGGTAGCCATTAAACCAGTGGTTACTTTTGCCACCAGAAGACAGAACAAGAGCTCTTCTTCAGCGTACAGTGAGGAAAAGAACCGTCCTGCCACATATGAAGTTATTAACCTCACCTGCGTCCCTCCCTCCTGCTTCCACACAGAGATAATACCTGGACTTTACATTTTAACCCCCAGACGTGTGCCAGATCATTCCTTTAAAGCTGCCCTTCTGAAAATATGCAGCACAGACTCACTTCATTTTAATCTTGACGAAAAATCTGCTTACTTAATGCAGCTTTTTTAAATATTGCAAATACAAAACGTAAATAACATTCGCCTGGATGTTGTTAGGTCATAATATTTCAAGTCAAGAAAGTCATTGCTCCTAATGGCATGTTCTATTAAAAATGCTGACAAACGGATGTGGATTGTTAAGTTTACAGGGCAAGGTTTACAACCACCGATCAGATCTGAGGGCCCAGATTTATAGCATGGTGCTTTAGAAATCATTCAACCATTGTTGTAGTTAACCATAGTAATTTGCTTTTAAAAGATATTTACCTCATTGTTGTGACACAAACAAACATTTCTTCCAACTTCAATGAATGACAAAAAAGGATTCGAGCACTTCGCTGGACTTTATTATCATTTCAGGATGTTAGTGTTGCACTTCATAACATTTTATGGTTTGGATGAAGGACTTAACCTGCTTTATTTGATAATTTCCTAGATTTAAAGACCAATGGCTATAAACATAATTGCTTTCCTTTCTCTTTGTTGCAATGTGTTAAACTACACATGAAGTTAAAACCAATCAAATATAATGAGGATGGCCTCTCCTATAGTTTTGGAGTAAATGTCTTATCCATCCGTCCATCCATATCAGAAATCTATTAAAGTTCTGTTCTTTCTTAGCCTTGGCACATCAAGACTTGAATGCTATGTTAAGGCAGTTAGGTTTGAAATAGCGTCCTTATACGCCGCTGTGATTTAACCCATTCAATACCCTTCATCCGCCCAGGTCACCTCATAGTCTGGGTAATGGGTTTTTATCTTCTCTGTGGAAACAGAATGCTTTGCTCAACCAAATCCCTGAAGAAACAAAAATGAACTGATTAATGGATAATCAAATTAAAGTAATATAAATGGTTCAACATTAGAACATCATGCGTACCATGGAATAACCGTAGACGTGGATCTTTTTTGCTGTGCTGTCATGTTTGATTCTTCCACCTCCGAGACATTCACAATCCAGTCCTCCACCTCTCTCCAGTTCTCCGGTCACACGGTCGTAGATATCAGCTTGAGGAGATAACATTATGAAGGTTTTGTAGCTAAGACCTTCAAAGAAACACTTGTTCTCCTATCAAATGTGTGGAGAAAGTTCCTAAAAACTGTAATACATATGTAGAAAGACTAATAAACTAGTTTGTATCTAAGCAAACTCAAGTGCTTTAAAAAGGTAGTAAAATGAAATATTAAAGATGAATCTTATACAGAAGAAAAAAAGAAAGAGAACATAATAGTAATATGCAAAATAGATTATTAATTGATGTAAGAAATAAAAGACCAATCACAAAGCAATATGAAAAAAAAGGAGAACAATGACAACAATTCAATATGGTAAACATTTATTTGTTTATTCTATTTCTCCCAGTGACGCGAATCTTTTGAATCAGTTCACTGAATGAAAAAGATTCATTCACTGGCTGTTTCTGCGTATGGAGACTATCTCTGCGTCCCAATGTACATACTATCCACCATATCTGTCCTAAATAGCGTGGAAAATTACTAAAATCACAGAATTTAGAATGGATGGTATGTATGCACATTGGGACGCAGGAGGTCTTCTGTTTTGAGTGAGTCACTTCAGAGAACGAACGAGTCAATGCGTACGACTGGGTTGCTTTAAAAATGGTTAAAATCAAACAATCTTAAAAAGAAAAAATTCACAATTTAATAAATAAAAGCATCAAAACCAAGAGATTCGATATTGGCCCAGTATTTCCCCTAAATATAATGTTTTAGGATATTAATTAAGTTTGCCTGAACCGAGATCAACATTTGTCAGCTGCCATTCAACTACAGCTTCGAAACTTCTTTATTTGTCTCACATTCGAAACCAATTGCATTCAATAAATGTGCCCAACACCTGTCATTCATTCAAACACTTGAACGGATCCCTACCATGAT
The DNA here is from genome assembly GCF_963082965.1 of Carassius carassius. Taxonomy (NCBI): domain Eukaryota; kingdom Metazoa; phylum Chordata; class Actinopteri; order Cypriniformes; family Cyprinidae; genus Carassius; species Carassius carassius. The sequence continues at coordinate 8,486,293 of NC_081790.1, forward strand.
ACTCGGCCCACGCGTATCCTCTCACAATATCAACATGTGAATCGTCGTCTTTGCTGTGCACCCGTATGAGGACGTATTTGAAGACGCCGTTGGGATCTAAATCAACCTCTGGGATTTTAGCGAGTCGATCGGCGGACATTATTGCAAAAGCGAGGGGAAAATAACTATACAACACTACAATCCAAGTTCAGTGCAACAACAGAGAAGCACTTCATTTACCACCGGCCACTGCTGCGTTTTGACGTACTGGAGTGAACGTTCTCACATCAGCGACACCTAGAGGACCGGAGCAAAACGACATGTGTATGTATGCAAAACAAAGCGGCTGAATTTTTGTGTAATGCTATTTTTTATTAGAGGTAAGTTTTTTTGTCATGTAATGTATGCTGTTTGGATTTATTTGTTATTTGAAGAGGTTTAATAAGGGTTAAAAGAGGGAAACATATATATATACATATATAGTATTCTTTAAATTATTTCTTTGTACTGCTGTTTTTACAGTCTGATCAACACTAACTAGAGAACACAACATATTCAGCACATGCTCATTTTTTGCAAAAATTTATTTTATTATCAGCATAGGGAATGGACTGCACAAACTTTTTTTTAATACAAAGAATACATTTTGGAAAGATCATATTTGCAAATAAGAGTGGTTACTCTAGGGAAAAGTGCACTCCGAGCACCTCTCTAGGGCTCTTCAGGAGCTCTGTGGCTGTGTCGAACTCTAGTGGTATCGTCTTCCTTTCAGCTTTGAGTTCTCGCTCCATGAGCTGCCGTACAAAATGTGGAGGGGATAATGATTAATTTAACAATTTTGTAACACATGGCAAATATAACTATCAAAACTCCCAAATATTGCTATTTACCTCAAATGTCGAGAGCTCCAGCATCTCACTGATATCTTCCTCTTGTTCAGTCAGTGGCTCGTTGATCTTCATGGCAGCCTTGGCCACATCAGGGTGGTAATGCTTCTGCAAAGTCTAAGACATATTCAGAGGTGAATTCTTTGTGGAGTTTGTTGATGGTGAGGCAGTCAGAATGTCAATGTCAGGAAGATTCTTGGATTTAGTTTTACCTTGATCTCCCATAGGCTGCTCTCCAGAGCATGACACTGAGCTGGATCTTCCTCTTCCATCACATACGGGTCATCACAAGGCTCTGATTAAAACAATTGACAAGAACAATTTTTCATAATAAATACCGAAAAATGACAAGTGTCCCTGTATTCCATGAATAATAAATAAAATAAATAAATGATTTTATTTTTATTTTTAGAATAAACAGTAATACAAAAAAAAAATACAAAAATATATATTAAAAAAAATAATTTAACAAATAAATAAATGCATTGACTTTTAAATAAAAACTAAAATTATAAATACATAATAAATAGACAATAAATAAATAAATAAATTATGTATATGTATATAATTTCAATCAATAAAAATAAATATGTATTAAATTAAATACATCCATTTTGAGAATAAATGGTAATTAATACAAAATAAAAAAAATGAATAAAACAATAAGTAAACAGATGCGTGCATGTATGTATGTGTGTATATATATATATATATATATATATATATATATATATATATATATATATATATATAATTACAAATAATTAATAAATACACAAATAAAATGTATACATTTGTAAGTGTACATATTTCAAATGAATAAAATAAATATGTATATTTAAAAACATTAAATAAACACAAAATAATAATGTATAGATTTAAATAAATAATAATAATAATAAAATTATATATTTTTAGAATAACTAGTAATTAAAAAAAAATAAACTATTTAAATCAGTAATTTATAATAAATAAATAAAATCTATTTAAATTAGGGATGGGCGTTTTCCGCAAATATCACATTCGAATATTTGAGCTCACAAAAAATGAATATTCGAATATTCGTTTATTTAAATTAAGTTTAATGAGACAGACGTTATTTTTCAGCAACATTTATTTTAAACAAGCTTACACACAATAAGCTTGAACATTACACATCGTGTTTTGTAGCTGAAAACCTTTAACAATGCGTGCAAACAAACAAAAGTATAGATTAAAAGCAAAAAAAAAGTGAACAAAGAAAAAAAAAAAGTGAACAAAGAAAAAACGTAAAGCAGCCTGCAGCGATTAGGCTATTGTAGAATGCAGCCTACACTTAACTTTGAAACTTTTAAACTGTCAGCAAATCTTTTTAAACTTTTTTTCTATTGTTTTACATGTTCTTGTTAAGAAATACGGGCATGTAAACATGATCGGGGGAAAGTCGGCTCCTTAGTCTGTTAACAATAAGGCCAGCCGCAGAGAAAACGGCACAGACGTTGTTGGGACTCACAAATAACAGTGTGCTAAGCGAATACGTTTTGTGAAGCGCTTCGTGTTTTCGTTTCACCACTGAATGGGATCCTCATCTGGTGGAATACATGGCTCCAGCAAGAACTGTTCCCACTCGTCTCGGCTGGACTCTCTGTAATCATCGCTGAAGAACTGGCTCAGCCTTTTCCGACGAGTGGGCATTGCATCCTCTTCATCGTTGGTGACGCACCACTCGCATCAAGGAAAATGTTCTGATAATGTTCAAAAAAGTTTTTTTCTTACTTCTCTCATGTTTTCATCGAGAAACCTGAGATGTTTTTGCCGAGGGTCTAAGGCAGACGCGAGAAGATGAGCTTTCACTGCATTCTCCAAGTTAGCGGTGTTTATTCGTTGCTTGAGAGCTAACGCAACAATGTCCCTTTCTGTGATTCTCCACGGCATATTTGAAGCACTGTAGAAGACCGCAGTTCTTAGGAGCCGTTCACATATCGCGTCTTTTGCGCGCTCAAGTTCGTTATTTCCAATGTAGGCGCGCGGTATGCGCGCTCATAATGGAAGCGACGCGGTCGCGATGCGCATGTGGTGTGACGCGCCCGTTTTTTCCAGGCGCGTCAGCACTGCATCAAGTTAAAAACATCTAAACTTTTCAGAATGCTGCAAGCGCACCGCAGGTCATGTGACAAGAACTAATCATTCAGCTTCATCCTTTCCCGTAACAATGTTGAAAGCTCAGCCAAGATGAAGGAACAGCTGATTATAGCTGTAGCCTATATGGATTGCCATTTTGAAATAAATTTAGTAGCAGAGCTACTGAAAGTGATTTTTTGTGCTGCAAATCCATTTAACCTTTGCTGAAATTTTCGTCTTCATGGAGAGAGCGCGTCATTGTTGCTTAGCCTCAGGAGCGCTTCTGCCCGAGCGCTTTGGAAAGAAGGAGAAAGCGGCGCGGCTAGCGTTTTCATGCGTTTTTAGGCGCGATATGTGAACGGCCTCTAATTCATTCATTAATCATTTTTTTGCTTGCATACATCTTCAAATATGCCGTGGAGAATCACAGAAAGTGACCAAATTAGGTTTTATTGTGAACTTTTTTTTTTTTTTTTGCGAAATTCGAATATCATTTTTATTTATCGAATAATTAGAGCAGAACGAATATTCGAATGTTCGACTATCCGTGCACACCCCTAATTTAAATAAGTAATTTATAAAATACATGTAAATACATATATTTAAATCAAAACAAAATAAGAAAAATAATTTAAATATACATATTTAAAAATATATATATTTAATGTATACATTTATAAATATATATAATAAAAATACACAGCTACAAATATTAAATAAATAAAAAATAATTATGTATAAATAAATAAATATGTATTTATTATAAATGAAGAATAATTTGATCATTCTATCAGTGACATACCTTCTGTAGCGCTGGGTCTGTGGATGAGAACTCTACACGAAGGGTGCCGGCGAATGAGATTACAGATGAACGGCAGAAGTATGAGGAGAGCTGTAGGTGGCGCTGTGAGAGACAGGCGAGCGAAACGCTTCACAAACGCTGCCACAAGATAGGCTGGCAGATGCCTGTCAGAGCAAACGGGTTACTATTTCACTGCATTTAAGAACAAAGCACGACATATATGTACTCATTCGCATACTGCTCTTTAACCAAAACAAAAGTGTAGATAGCAAACTTACGTTGAAGAGAGGAAGATGTTCACCAGGTGGAAGAAACGTGCTCTGTATTTGACATGGAAGATGGAGGGATCCAGCAGACTGTACAGCTTCTTATAAAAATCTGGGTAATCCCTACACAACCAACCCACAAATATGGCTTAAAAAAAATATTAAAATGTTCACGTCGATTAGAATAAACGCCTGGTTTAATACTTACAAATTATGCTCATGGATGAGGATGAACAAACCATTGAGAGCCAACAAACTGATCGCCCCACCTGAGAAAAACAGGTGCATTACAGATAATATAACTGTATAACATTTAATGTCATGAATAACAACTCTTTAGTACACCCTGGACTCACCAATGTCATAGGCAGCGCTCAGGAAGTCGATCAGAAGTGAGGGATCACTCATCTGTGGCATTATGGACTCATGAAGGATCACAAGGATCTTCTTGTACATGCTGCTGGGTAACTACGGGAGCCCAAACACCAGTTACGAACCTCAAAAAAATGAGTATTGTGGGACTATAGTGAGGGTTGTTTTACCTTGAACTTAAGAAACTGCAGCCACATTTGCTCAAAAGCTCGTTTATGCTCCTAAGTGGAAAAAAATATGTATTTATAATGTCAGCATACACTTTAGAAATGTAAAATAAAAAAGTATGTACCTTTAGTTTGGCTGCTTTCCATTCTTCAGGTTTGTCTTTAAAGCACAGCGAGAAAAAGTGTTTATGAAGCACAATGTCTTGTAGGGATAATACCACGGTAATAAAGCAAACTTACATGCTTGTTTGACAAGGAAATGTTTCAATTTTGATCCTTGGCTGGGTACGTTGATGGTTGAGAGGAGTGTGTACACATTATTTTGATATATAGGAATCACAGCCTAAAGAAAGAAGAAAAACTAGCTTGTATAATTGATAATACAGAATAAATATGCAGAAAAACTGGCAATGTAAACAACACCACACTCACCTTTTTGTTTCGGCCCATGACTCTGTAAATGTTGTCTCGCACTGAACTCATGACGTAGTAGCGCACGTCGTCCATCTCCAAAAACTCTTGAAACCTGGAGATGAGCAGTGACATGTCTTCTTTTGTTGAGAGAAGATGCTCCACCAGGGTCTGTGTTGATGAGAGCAAGGAGCTACATGCTTATATGACTTCAGTGTGCAACACGTCAGTATGTGTAGATGTGAAGAAAACCAACCCGTAAGAGCTCCCTGGGAAAGCTGTAGTGCTCAATCAAGTCCAGATTCTGGAGAGGGTGTCTGCCTTCTGCTGCAACAAACTTCATCAGCGCACAGAGGGATGCCTCCTGCAATATTATATATATATATATATATATATATATATGTGTGTGTTTAAAAAAGGCACATAACAAAATTACTAACATCTGAGTTTATGTACTGACACTAACTGACATAACATTAAAGCTATATACGAATATTTTATAAAAGAACATACCAAATTTACTAAAATTATCAAAACTGAAAAATAGAAAAATCTACATAAAAGTAAAACTGTACATAAATAAGTATAAAACGCACAAACATTACTAAAACAAACTAAAAATAAAACTGAAATTAGAAGTGCTAAAATTACACAACTGACATAAAATTTATGAAATGTGTGTGTGTATATATATATATATATATATATATATAATATAGAAATAATAATAATAATAATATTAAACCAACACTAGTCTGTTAGTTATTGGATATCTGATTTGTTTATATTCCAATCTACTGCATAGGTAAACTACATAAAAGACCACGTTTATAAAAACTAAACAATCATGTTTCTTTCCCTCACCTTCACTTGGAAAGCTTCATGGTCCATGTTTTCCAGCAGAAGCTCCACACAGTTGTTGTAACGGTGTCTCATGAATATACGGTATTTCTCTTCAGCACTGCGATCATCTGTGAAGTTTACAGTTTAAGTTGACTTTATAGATTGGACTTGACTACAAAAATAAATATTAAAATAAATTATTAAACAAACAATAAATGGTGTATATTTAAGCGCATAACCTGACAGCTGGTTTTGCAGACACAATATGTAATAACCACATAGAAATGTGCCCTATGTAAGCGTTCCTTTTTGTGAAATAACGTTAAAGATAAATCGGTCAGATGGCAGTCTAATACATGAACTTTGTTTATCCAATGATCTTCAGATGCAGTAATTTACCACTCATGAGGTCCTCTTCCTGAGGCAGATCCCCGACATAAAGATCTCCTCTGTCGAACAACTGACAGAAAACCCTTTTGCAAGCATCGGTGGCGAAAATGATTTCTTTATCCTTTTCGGACTGCAAATGAGAAAAAAAATTTTTGTAACAGGAGTATTTAACGTTACAGACCAGAATAACGTGTTGAGTCCACTATGAAATAAGCATCACATACCTGCAAATATTCAATAACATCGAATATGTCGTTAGAATGTTTCTTGTTTTGTAGTATACGACCTGTTTTAGTATTTATATCTTTCTTATATGAAACCTGACTGTTTTTATTTTTCACGTTGCTGTCCGTGGACGGCGCCATGATTGTTTCACTGTGTTCATGTCAAAGGATGAGCCTCTAGCGGTCAGCTGGAGGAACTGCAGGAAGCCGATATCAGTTACTGATCAATTGAGATAATTTATCTACTATATTATAACTTTTCACCATACAGTCTATGATTTTCACTCTGTATTTTCATATTGAACGTTTCAAATATCATTATTAAGGTGTGAATTATTAAAATAAGTAGTGATTTAAGACCATAGAGCTGTAGTGTCAGACATGTTCGTCACGTGACACGAGTTACTTTCATCAGACTAGACCAATCAGAGTTGTTTGTGATTTCAGAGTTTGGATTTCAGGTTCTTCTTAAATCGGGTTGTCATGGATACAATCTGTAGTTTATATAAAAGACGGAACTTTCTAGTGTCTCTAATGAGAGAGATTTTTTTTACATTTATTTTAAGACAGCTGTTTGGAGAAAACCTTTTGTAATGCACCCAGTATTTATAATACACGAAAAGTATTACCCATTTATAAAATAGTAATAATCTATTAGAATAAATGGTCTAACAAATGCACTGTATACTTTCTTGCAAACAGACATTAAAACTGTTTAACGGAAAATAAACCATTTAAAGGAAAACTGCAACAAGCCTTAATAAAATCATCTATTTATTTAAGAATTTTAATTACAGTGGAATCTTTGGAAATTAATGTTAGGACAAGTAAAAACCAAAATAAAAGATTAAACCAAAACAAGAAGAAAAAAAAAGAAGACTGCTTCTGAGTGATTCAGTCAGATGCGTTTCCATCTTCATCATCATCCTGAAAAAAAAATGCATTTGGATAAACATTAAATATAGTGTCTATAATTCAAATTCATTCCAACCACAACAAGGCAGAATAAAAAGGAGGAATTTTTATATATTTTATTTCTTTAATACAATACCTACTTTGCGCTCTTGGTTTCCTGTGGCCGTTGCTTCAAAATCATGGATATATAGTGTAGCCATCCAGTTTACCATGGACTTCTCATGGAGCTCAGTCTCCACAATACTGGGATAAATGTGCTTGTCCTTAAAACCGGCGATGGCTTCTTCTTCCTCAGTCCATTCCAGAGTCTCATGGATGCCATCTCCTCCGAAGCGTTTGTTGTAGCGGTCAAAGTGCACCCTCTCTAGCACTAACCCGAGCCCAGGAGCCTTGGGAACGTCAACTTTGTCCTCTCCCCAGCTCCTCTCGATCACTCTTTCATCCACATACCCTTTGACCACAGCGATCACGAGACCGATCATCTTCCGGATCTGATGCATCATAAAGCTCTGGCCTCTTACTGTGATGACGGCAAACTCAGCTTCCTGTCTCACAAACGGCTCTCCACAGGACATGTGAGTGATATAACGCTTGGCGCTGGGGTCCCGAGGACCTTTTTGTGAAGTGAAGTTGTGGAAGTTGTGAGTGCCTTTATACAGGCCAAATAAGCGGTTGACCTTCTGAAGGGTCTCTGAACTCAGACGGAATGACGTGTCTTCTTGGTTATAGTCCTTTGGGGAGAAAGACACAGTGGGAAGCATGTAGGAATACGTCCTGGCATCACAGTTGTTTTTGGAATTGAAGCCACCTGTGACCCTCTTGTAACCTGCAAGTTTGAGAACATTTAAATGATGTACAGATTTCCATCAGTGTTGTTAACTAACACGATTAAAAATCTTGTTTTGTTAATTGAAATAAAGCTGAAATAAGAAATAAATAATAAATGCTAAATCGAGAGGGAAGAAAATCATGGTGACTAACTCAAAATAAATACTGTAGTATTAAAATGACTAAAATAAGAACTGAAATAAACAAGGAAAAGCTACATAGATTTTTTTTTGTTTTTACTAAAACTAAAATGTAAACTGAAAATATAAAAATAAAAGTGGTTTCAAACTATTAATATACAAGATGATAGCATACAAATATAACACTGATTGAACAGGAAATATGAAAATAATAAACCATAAGGTCAGACCTAAAATTCTTATGTGAGGTGGCAGATGTGCATTAATTTTGTCCATGATGTTGTCAATCATCCACACCTTCAGAGACACAACTTGACCCACAGCAGAAACACCCTGTTAATGCAATGAGAAGAAATGAGAAATTATATTTAAAAATATATTTATATATATACACACACACACACACACACACACACATAAGTGCTGTCGAACGATTAATCACATCCAAAATAGGTTTATTATGATTAATATTTTATTTCAAGTAGTAAAATGTGTTTGGTTTGAATGTTTTCTGGTTTAATTGTATTTTTAATTACCTATAACAGCCCTCACTGTAATAAAATAAAATTATATAAATATATATAAAAATATAACATAACATATTTCTTAAATACATCCGTGAATGTGCTTGTATTTATATATACATAATAAATATACACAGTATACACACACATATTATGTAAACAAATATATAATATGTATATATATTACCTATAACAGCCCTCACTGTAATAAAATAAAATTATATATATATATATATATATATATATATATATATATATATATATATATATATATATATATATATATTCTTTTTTTTTTTTTTTTACAATTGAGCATCAGGTTAAAATATTCACCTTATCTGTTCGTGCACACCGCTGGAAAGACATTTTCTTCATGTCATCTCCATGGCCCTCTGGAATACATCCTGCTCCCACAAGAGCAGTGACCAGTTCGTCCTCAATGGTTCTGAACTGAGAGTTCTTTGCATTTCTCTGGATGCACAGGACAAGTATTAATGATTGGGCAGAACAGCAACATATAAATCACTTTGCTGTATCATCAAAACTTACCTGCATCCCATAATACCCTTTGCCTGAATATGCCATCAGCAGGGCCACCTTTTTCTTGGGGTATTTCCTTTCATCCTGGTCTGTTTTCAGCCTCTTGTCTTCATACTCAGTGTCAGTGCGCGTGTCATCTGCTGGTCTCTTCAACGCTTTGATTTGGGCGTCTGCTGAATCCTCAGTCATCTTGCTGGACATGCAAAATCCACGGAATTTTAATTTAGGATCTGGCCACCCTGAAAAGCGTTTTAGTTAGCGCTGAATCTGTTAATTTGCAGCAGAATGCATGGTTAAGAAACTCACCCTTGCTTCTGAGAGCTGGAATAAATGTGTGACTCGATAAAATATGAATGATCCGGCAGCACCTCAGCATGTCCCCACACTCTTCAGTGAGGGTCTCAGCAATGTCTTTTGAACAAAACCGACTGGACTTCTGTTACATTAACGGACATTTTCTACAATAAGTTAAATTAATTTAGAAAACAAAATTTTCATGGATTTATGACAGCAGTATAATCTATATTTACCGCATCGACTTATTTATTTCCCCTGTACCGTGCATACACCCACGTGGAGTGGCTGAACTTTCACATCTCGCCGAATATCGCGTGACCTAAATCGGGTTGCCAGGTTTTAAAAAAAAAAGTTTTTGATGGAAACAAGAAGGGGACCATGCTTTTACAACCTTCCTCTAACAGTTTTTTATTAATATTTTGAATCTGAAAAACTTAGAATTTTTATTTTTATATTTAACAGTTTCATTTTACTTAAGGTTTTAGTTATTTTGTTGTGTTTTGTCCGTAGTTCATATTCATTTTGATTTCATTTAGTTTTAGTTAAGTGATTTTTCATGGTTTTATTTAAATTTTTAACTATAATAACCCTGATATAATATATATATATATATATATATATATATTCATTTTGAAATATACAATTTAATATATAAATTCAAAAACATATTCTTCTAAAATGAAATTAAATATTTCACAAATTATTTTAAATATTTATCGGACTACAGCTAAAAAAAAAAAAAAACCTTAGAAGTAGTTTAAAACAAATACACTTATTTCAGCTTTTCTCTTTTATTGGTGCTGTACTGTTTAAAGCAAAAAGTTACACACTATATAGACATGAAAGAGTGTATACAGGTCTTTTTACAGAACAAACAACTGTAAATGTTTACCAACAGTCACAACTAAGAAGGTTCATATCTTTGGTGGGGAGAGGGTGATGTAAAGCAAATCTCCATGCGTTTGTTAAATGTACAAGTTTTAAAGCGATAATTTACAATTCAGATTTACACGATACTGAAAGATCAAGGTAAAACACATGTATGTCTTTATTACTGGAGAACAAAATGAGGATGTCAGACATCAGTGTAGTGATGCAGAACTGCTGAGCTCACATATTGCAAGTTTTAGTGTCTGTAGATTAATGACAAAGTGATGCTTAAATCAGATGACCAAACACTTCATGCAGTACACAGCGATTAAAAGTGTCACGATACATCCAATGGTCATTAAGCAGTTGATGGATTTAACACAATTTTTATTTTATGCCTTTTAAAAAGCACAATAAATACATTTAATGCAGCATAATCAGAGAAAATAAAAAAATGCTATTGCTCTTTTAACAAAGTTGTTAAAACTGCAATTGAACCGGTATGTATGACAGCAAAAAATGCATGTTACTTTGATGGCAACTGGCCTTTGGAACTGAAAACAGAAATAATAGCTTATGTCTCACTATCATGACAACGCAGTTCAGTTTATTCAAAGAAAACTAGTATGTATGATATTTAAACACACACAAATACATTCACACACACCTTAAAAAGTGAAGCAAAACGAAATCAATCTCACTGCATCTCAACCCAGTCAAATTCAACCAATCGAAACACAACTCTGACAATGTACAAAAAAAAAAAAAAAAAGAAATTATTTTTTTCAGTGTTTCAGTTTTTTCTTTTTTTTCTTTAAAGGCACATTTTAAAAATGTTTTAAATTTTTTTTTTCATGTACAACACAGTTGAAATAAGGCTAAAAAGCACTCTACAAATAAAGTAAGGAAATGTGGTGTTCACACTAAATGGTCTGCTCAATTTTGAATGTCTTCTGCTTACCTAACAAAAGAGTCTTCAAACAGTGCAATCTAGAATTGACTACTATCTTAAGATCTGTCCTTTAAATACCTGCTTCAGATTATACACAGCTCACATCAACAACAGCAACAACCATGCATGCACAACCCAAGAGGAAGTACATTCTGTCCTCAAAAAAAAAAAAAAATACACTAAAAATGGGCATTAAAGTCCGAGTTTAATCTAAATCAGGAACAGGACTGATCATCAGGGCACACATATGATTCGGTATAATCAAGAGTTCCTTATAAATTCAGCAGTTTTTGATGCCAACGCAAACCAATATTGAGCGGGCTGACATTAACGCCACCTTTATCTAATCTAGAAAATTCACTAAAGATGTTTTGGCATAATATTTAGACCAAATAACGGCTAAAATCCTCTGTAATGGCGCAGCAAATTTCTGTCTTGCCCTAATGCGACAAACATTCGAAAAAAAAATCGAACTACATTCAGACAAATGATTGCTAAAAACAAAATAAAAACACAATAATAGCTATTAAAAAAAGAAGAAACTGAACAGGCCACAAGAGATGTCCAAACACCGCACACAATATTAATTTCCTACACATTTTAAGGAGGAAACAGGGACTTGACATGCTCTTACTTGGTAAACATTCACTAAAGTGCTACAAATGATTTAGCTGGCTTTATACATTTCCTTCTCAGGAACAATGAGAATGTCTATTAAGTAATTGGCAAAACTATCAGTTTTTTGAATGGCTTGTAATTTGGTCATTGAATTTCTGATTGAACTCCCCAGTGAGGGAGTATTTGGGCCTCTTATAACATTCAAATGGTGCACAGATCACCATTTACCGGTCCGCAACATTCATTCAAAGAGTGTATCTACTTCTAACTGGACATTTGGAATTAAACCAACCAACCAAACAAAATGACTTTAACTTCAATCACACAAAGCACTCCCAAATACACTATTAAATCACTTATAATCATCTTAATCGTGTTCTATAACGTTTCTCTGCTAGTTAATGTAGTGAATGGGCAGGTCACTGACTATAAACTAAGGAAACTATAAGAAACTGATGTTCTGGAGTGGATAAACCTCATCTAAGATTGCACAACCCATTTATAACATGCAACCAAATCCTATGTGAGCCAACAAGTGCACTGAGCAACATGTTTGTACTATACTTTAAACTATACTTGAAACAGGTCTCATCTTGACAACTGACACAGGTGTTATTCTGTCCTTCTGTGCTTGTGATGATGTAAAGTGGCAACACATCCAAATCTTCGCATCTCTCCACCATAATGACATCAGCTGTCAATCAGGTTAACGTGGTCCAATCAGAGGGCTGTTCACTCCCCCACAGCACTGGAAAAAGATTGCTTGAGGGAGAAAGGGGAATCTTGATGGTGTAACAGCTGCATGGTGGAAAGATTTTACACACAGAGACCCGACTGCAAGGCGTTGAGACGGCGTTCTATGCATTGCTTACCTACAGAGAAATATCATACTGGTTATGCAAATGATCTTAAAGTGACATAACATTAAAACATGCTGAAGTCTATTGTATTACTCACACTTGCTAACGCTGAGGATGTCAGCCTGGTCTGTGAAGAGCAGAGACAGACCCTCCATAAGCAGCAAGGCCTTATGGTAGCGCTGAATTGATGCTTCCCCTTGATGAAACATCTCATCTAGAGCAGCCGTCTGCACCTGTAAGACCAGGCCACTTCTTAAATACATTTGAGCAACTGTTAAAAGCCAACAATTCACAAAAGAAAAAAGCCTGGAAGTCATAATTTCCTAACGGTTTTCTTACCATCTGTACAGTGTGGCTGAAAAGGAGCCTCTCTGCTGTGATGCTGTTGATGTGGTCCATGAGTTTGTGTTTACGGGAGAAGAATCGCTCCAGCTGGGCACTCAGAGAACGGCACGACATCACGCTGGACTTATACAGGTCATTCAGCCTCCTCACCACTGAAAGAAAAAAAATCAAGATGAAAACCTCCTCAGTTCCACTTTATGGACGTTTTTAATGACTTGCATGAAAACTACAGTTAGTCTCAAGTATTTGTACATTGGACAATGCAATTCTAATATATTTTAGTTCTATAAAACACTGTGGGTCAGTTTATCTACACCAGGTTTGTTTGCTGACCTTGTTTGACCGTGGTCGAGGGGTAGAGTTTTCCCTGTTTGATGCCTTCCATGGCTGTTTGTAGAGAAGATGACAGAAGCTCTGCAATCTTCATGTAAAGCACCAACTGCTCAGCATAACTGTAAAATAAATGCACATGCAAGTCTTAATTTCTGTTTTAATGATTTTTGTCAACACTAGTGACACTGTCCTTCTGCTGTTAACATGTATAGAACAAACAGCAACTGTGATCCATTGCTAGAGAGATCTTCTCACCTCCACTCTCGGCTCAGAGAGCTGATCTGGTCGGCAACCAGGCTTTGTTGCTGGAGCAGGCTGGTGGAAGAGAGATCGGCCTGGGCATCCTCTCCACCACGGGCTCCTGCCACCTCCACCATACAGCGAGCAAAGTCCAGCATGAACCTGAGCCTGCGCAGAGTCTCCGTGTGTTCTTGCTGCGGTGGAGAGAGAAGTGTGGCGTTAAACTCAAACATAAACTTGCTAACATGATCCTATCAAAAAGTAATGCAGTAATTTGGTGCTTACCTCCATTAGGGTCTCCTCTGGTAGTTCAGGGGCTTCAAAAGTCACAGCTGAGATAGGGTCAGTAAACCCATAGCGGGGACTTGAGGGCCCCTCGTAGCCATCCATGCAAATGCCTGTTTGTGGGTAGCGGCTGTTGAGGGAACCTATAGGACTAATGGAGCTTGAAGAGCCTGCTGTGAGACATTGAGGGGCTTGGGTCAGCATTACCTTGAAGGATCCATGTTAAATCTAAATAGAGACAAAACTAGGGCTGGGTACCGAACTTCGATGCCTTTATGGTATCGAACGAAAAACTTCGATACTATGAGTATCGGAAAAATATTTATCTTTCGGTGCCAAAAGCCAAGCAGCCGTTGTTTTTTTTTTTTTTTTGCCAAGCGGCTGTGTCTGTGTGAGCTTGTAGCATACGTGCATGTAAGGACCTAAATTCGCCGTGATTGGCTGTCCACCACGTGACATGATGGGGAGGATTTCTGAAGATACTCGCAGTCACACAACACAAGTGTAGTTGTTTTTTCTCAAAACGTTTCCATTTTACAATGCCAAAGAGGTCTAAAGTGTGGCTACACTTTATAAAAGTGGATGCCGAGTCAGCAAAGTGCAACATATGCGATAAGAGTATTGCAACCAAAGCTGGCAATACCACCAATTTAATGAAGCATTTGTTTGGATGAGTGGTTTGCCCTTCCTCCCTGTTTAGTTTGGTCTACTCCATTGCGTATCTTAAAACACGCCCCCTTTCACGTCGTCTAAAAAACAGAGAGAGAGACACAGATTTATCCGGTACAGCAAATTTCTTTAAGCAGCAGGCCACTGTATACGTTCACTTAAAACATAACCGACTGTGTTTACGAGAATACTTGCAGAGACAATTATTTTGATATAATTGTGTGTGTATGTGTTCATTCAGAAGTTACGATACGCGAAAGATGAATTCATTCTCTGTACGCGCACTGTCTGAAATGCTGCTCGCAGCGCGTGCTTTGAATGAGTGTGCGCAAGCTCCGAACGTGTGCAAATTGTTTAAAACGATTGAATCAGCAATATTTAGAAGCAAGTGCAAACGATCCGTTTCACCCCTTCAAGCGAGTGAACAACGCGAAGCAAGTTAGGAATTTTACATTACTATTCACGATAGCCCATCGGACTGGAAAACACAATAGCCCCGGGATGTGAGTATCCTGAGTGTGAAGTGTTACCAGAATTTGTTTGAATTAAGGTGAAAAATAAAAGTTTTGTGTTTAATGTATTTGTGTTGATGTTGAAATGGATTTTAAAAATATGGTATCGAAAAAAGTATAGTTAGGAACCGGTATCGAAACTGAGGTATCGAAATTGGCACCGGATTGAAAGATTTTGAACAATACCCAGCCCAAGTCAAAACTGGAGGGAGAAAATAACTCACCTGAGAACTTCCTTGAGCGAGAACTCTGAGGAGGTGTTCCTCCACTGGGAGGAGATCCAACGGTAAACACCACTCGAGCAGGGCTACCTGAGCCCACCACGAAGCCTCCACCACCAGGTGGCGCTGTGAGCGGAACAACAAGACTGTGTTACATTGTATAAAACTTATTAAAGACTGTAGTTATGGCTGACAAAAAAATCAGCTTTGTAATTTACTTCTGTGATCACATTCTAAAATATATTAAAGTTATAAAAAAGGTTAATTTATACACTTATAAAATGTATACATTTTGACAAATGTATACTTTTTATAAGTGTATAAATTAACCTTTTTATAGGTGCGAGCTCACCTGTGATGTCTATGGCTCTGTCAGTGTTGAGATTTTCCATGCTGCCTCTTTCTCCTCTCTGCCCCCCAAACGCTGCCATCAGCAGCACATCAGATAGGCGGCTAGCACTCTGAGACCTGCCCGGACAAGAAAAAGAGTGAAGAAGATTATAAAAGAGAAAGCAAAAAAAGAGAAAAAATAAAAGGAGAAAGGAATGCAAAGGACAGCGAGGTTGTATCAGCTTGAGTCCAGGGTTCCGTTCCAAAACTAGAAGAGCTGACTAGCTTAAATATCCATCCAATTATTTTTTTCTTACCTCCTAAAGCCCTTCTTCTCCTCAGGCTGGTAGGCAGGGGACAAACTAGCCTCTCCCTGAGCTGGTCTGAGGCCCTGGTGGGTCAGAAACGTGACCATGTTCGGGGAACTCGGGGGCTTGGGAAACTCAAACGGGGGCATGGCCTTGAATGGAGAAAGAAGAGAATTTTTCTTTACATTATTTGTTTTCATTGATCAGATAGTATTCACAAAAGCATTTAAAAAAATCTGGGGTCAAGAAGATAAAAAAAGTGCTTTTATTCAGCAAGAATGCATTAAATTATCGTATTTTTCAGACTATAAGTCACACCTAAGTATAAGTCGCATCAGTCCAAAAATACGTCATGACGAGGAAAAAAACATATATGAGTCACACTGTCGCATTTATTTAGAACCAAGAACCAAGAGAAAACATTACCGTCGCTCTATGTTTTCAGTGTAGGCTACAGGAAAACGGAGCAGCATAGAGCGCCCTCTTGCGGCTGTAGACGGTAATGTTTTCTCTTGGTTCATTTCTTTTTTTGATAAGTCGCGCCTGACTATAACTATGAAAAAAAGTGCGACTTATAGTCCAGAAAATACGGTAGTCAAAAATGGCAATAAAGACATTTATAATGTTACAAGACATTTTAATTTCATTTTAAACTGCCTATTCAAAGAATCCTTAAATGAAAAAATAAAAAAGCTAAATATAAGAAATCTTTCTTGTGCACCAAATCAGCATATTAGAATGATTTCTGAAGGATCAGAAGTGACCCTGAAGACTGGAGTAATGATGCTGAAAAACATTTCACAAGTATAAATTACATTTTAATATATATTAATGGAAACAAACAAAAAAATTCCCCCAAATATTGCACAATATTACTGTTTTTACTGTATTCTGTATTAATCTTGGCAACTCCCAACTTTCAACAATAGTTTATACTGAGAGTTCATGGACATACAAACAGACATGAAATCTTACTCTGGAAGGAGAACCCAGGATGGTTGGTAGGGGGTTGCGTTGCATAAGTTCACTGAGCCTGGGTGAGGAGTGCATGGTCCTAAAGGGCATCATGTTTCCCTGAGGGGCCACCACCGGGTCTGAATGCTGCTTCCTGATCTTCTGCCTGCACCCACCAGCCGCCTCCAGCAAACAGGGGGCACTGTTGAGCCGAGTGCCCAGACCCTGCTGCTGTGGCCGAGCCTTGGTTTCTAAACAGACAGGAAGAGTTCAAAAGGAGTCATCCAAAAATACAAAAAAAAACAAAAACCCTAATGAATAACATTCACATTATGGGAAGAGCTGAAAGCAATTGTTTCCCAACTTTTTTGACATGCACAATATTTACAAAAGGGAAAGTAATTAGGCTATGAAATACTGTCAAGTCATTTAAAAAAAAATGACAAAATAGTATGCAAAAAGAGGAAAAAATATTTTACCTCCACCCCGAGAGCCCCTGTGACCCATTTCTACAGTTGTTGGGCAAACTTGGCCTGGCAACTCAGGAATTGTGCCCACTTTCGAAACAAAAGCAAAGTAGAGAAGGACAGACAGAGTAAGTTCAGAAGCACAAGGGTTCTTAAATCATCTTTAGCTAGTGACATGACTAGGGCAAAAGAAAGCATCCCTCACCCTGTGGAGAGAGCTGGAAGGGTTTCGCGCCTCCTGTAGACAGCCTGCGGGAAGTGAGAGCAGAACCAGACTGAGGAGGAGAAGGCCCTGTCCTTCCACTAGCCAGAAAGCTCCCGCTACCACATCTCTGGACCGTGACAGACCTGCCAAAGAAAGACAGAAGGAAGGAAGAAAAAAAAGAGAGAAAATAGAAGAAAATTAAATCAATATTTTCCTACTGAACTGAATAAAAATTTAACTAAATTTAGATACAAAACAATTCAAATTTGAATAAGGAAACAGAAATTCAAGGAAAAGCATGTACTACTTTATTTGTATTTAATATTTTTTATTTTTCTGAATGAATTACCACTTTATAATACAAACAAAAAATATTTCTAGAAAATTGTATTTAATTATGTTTAATAAATTAACTTCCGTTTTAAAGACCATGTTGTAACAATACTATCCCAAACTATTTACGTAAAAAAATGTTGTGATACAGTTAAATTAAATTAAAAGTTTTAATTGCTCAATTAATGGCACTGAACTTAAAGAACATTGAGTATAGGGCTGTAGCTATCGAATATTTTAGTAATCGAGTATTCTACCAAAAAATTCCATCGATTAATCGAGTAATCGGATAAAATGTGTTTTTGCTTAATTAAAGTGCAATATTAATTATGCAAGAGAAAATAAGACTCCTGGGTCTCTTAAAATGAACAACTAAGTTTCCTTTTTTAGAAAATTCTTTTATTTTTATTTTTTAAATGCATAGAATGCAATGCATACATAAAAAAAAAAACATTTAATTATTACCCATTGTTTCTCTGTCTGTACTTGTACTGTGAACAATGACAATAAAGTTGACAGATGAATTAAGTGCATTTAAATGCCATTCAGTTGGGGTTTTAAAGCATTTTCTGAGATGCACATTAAACACATAAAACATCTTTTAATTATTGAAAATTAAGCAAACTTTTTGTTAAACAAAGGGGATTTACTATAAAAAATAAAACATGGAAGAAATGTTGTGTGATTAAACTTTGAATTTTTTTTTTTTTTTTTTGTAGCTATGTACATTCTGCTGAACAATAGTAATACATATCTGGCAAATACTTGGCTTTAAACCGGACTTTTATTTTGACGGGTTGACGTACCTTTACAGTTCGGTGTATGTGATGTGACGCTAGTTTTACTCAAATCAAACGGTCAAATGCTCATGAAGTGACTGTCAGAGCAGTTCGGGAGATGTTGTTCATGTGTTCACGTCTTTATTTAGTGAGACAGCAGACGCTGAAATTACTGCGAGCGTCACGCACGCTTCTGTGTGTGTAATAAAGGTAACGTTAGTCGCGCTTCTGCTCCATTCATAGCAGAGACACGCAGAACATGCAGGATTCATATTTAAATAGACTGTTCCGGCTTAATATTTACAGATATTAGTCCATATCATGATTTGATGTAAATGCAATGACCTATTTTTGATTAATTCATTAAAAATTTGGCAAATTCCGTGCCATTCCGCGTTAAACTGTAAATTCCATTTTTATGGCTGGATTCTGCGATTCCGTCTGCGTTTTCTGCATCGTGGAAATCACAAGGCCCTAGTTGTGGTATGACAGCTCTATCTTGCAATGGACACACACCATGACGTTCTCTTTACATTTGTCCGCGCCCTCAAATCAAAACATTGCTGACTCCTTGCAGTATGCGACTTCGGCCGCAGCGCTTGTGTCTCCTTCTGCTTTGTGGGTGACGTAAACGCGTTGTGTAACATTAAAAAAATCATTGCGAAAGAACCTGGCGTGAGATTTAAAATAAATTAAAAGAGGCTTTCATTTCTTTGTAATCGAGTTACTCGAGGAATCGTTTCAGCCCTAATTGAGTATATAGAAGTTTAGAAAAATACATCTTATCGCTTGAGAAGAATGTTATTTTACATATAGCAAAACTTGTGTTGCACCACAAACACAAAAAAGAAAAGAAAAGAAATGCCTCTGTTGTGTAAAAGTGTTGACCTTCTCTGAATTAAAATTCAGTTAATGCCTCTTCTTGTCATTCCAAATTAATTTCTGTGGAGCATGGCCAAGTGAATTTCAAGGAGGAAATATCAGGAATGTCTTTCACTCACTGTGGAGAGCCCTCTTGACCCGGGAACTGGAGGTTTTGCTCCATGCGCTGGTAGTTGTGAATCTGTGTGGGGACTGGAATGGGTACGGACTGCCCATAGTTGCCATAGTTACTCCCAGAAATCTCACTCGGCCGGCTAAGAATGAGGCGGAAATAAAAAAACAGAGTGAGGACCAAAGATATGGAGCAATTGAACAAATAGAAAGAGAGACAGACAGAAAAAATTGAAAACATAAAAGCACAAACATCAGTATCTTCTAGCACCCGATCGATAAAATAAAATCATTTTAAATCTCACAGGACTTTTCTGGAGAGAAGCAGAGGCTGGGAGAGATCTATGACTGCCTATTGTGTGAGGCTGCGGGTTTCATGGGCTGTGTTTAATAATGAAGGAAAACAGGAAGATCTGTGCCCATCAAAGATGCAATCCTCAAGCCAATCTAGGACTCATTTCCCTTGTGGCAGCTCTGAACTTCAATGACCCAGAAACCAAAGAGTGAAAAGGTTAGCCTTTGCTACTAGACAGGAAACGTCATTCTATGTCTTGCTGCTACATGTAGAAACTGTGACCTAAAAAGGCCTGTGGTTTCTACTAGGGTTGTGCCGATAGACGATAGTATCGTGTATCGACGATAGTCAGAGATATCGACGTAAGCAGATCTCTCTGTCGATAGTCAAGATGATATTAGGCTCATTCTCCTATTAATGTATTAAATTATAATAATAAGAACTATTCTTATTTTTATTAGGCGGCCTATAATAATTCGGCAATCAAAATGCCCAGCTATTTCACTTCAGCGCCACATTTCCACACACACACACACACACACACACACACACACACACACACACACACACACACACACACACACACACACACACACACACACACACACACACACACACACACACACACACACAAAAACGCCCCTGTGTGCGCACAAAAGAGGATTAGAGCCTGTAGGTGAAGATGTAACGCTTTGACTCTGATAACTCGTTAAATCCATGAAATGAAAGAGAGAAAACAAGGAGTTGGTGTCCCACACATTTAATGGCTGGTATACGGCAATGCACTCTTCTCATATATGAGAGATTAACACTTTCTTGGCATTACAAATAAAGTAAAGACCGAACTTATCATCCAAAGTGGTTCTCATGTAGTCCTTTTATGTCATCACCACATAGTGTGCGTTATAAGTTAAGTGATCAGTCTCCTAAAGGACACACCGCACTATAATGTGATGCATGCACAATACATAGTTTTGGCCGTTACAAAGTCTCCATCCACAAATAGACGTACATCGTCTGCAGACATAAGGTATTTCATTGCATTTTAACATGTAATCTGAACGGCCTATATATGTGCAATATTTTAAACCAGCCCTCTCTAACTGAGTTTAATGCCACAGTTATGTTAGAATGCATCTCATTCTTGTGTCTGTGGCGGTACGTCGGTCTCGTCATGAGGCCCGCTGTCCGGAGCGCTGTATGACTGATGCAGTTCAGTTCAACTTTATTCCAAATATATCAACTTACCGGTTTTGAATACTTTATATTTAACGTGTTCGTTTATGTCCAATATTAGTGTTAAACTGTTAGACTTAAAAGAAATCTACTATTGATTTTCACCGTTGACTGATTTTGCAGAATATTTAGACTGATAACTTCCGTGCGCAGATGCAGCAAATTTGTCACAGGGTGCACGATATGAACTAGCTGTTTTAAATACAGTATTTTTTATATATTTAACGTTAGTTTATCAGTGTGTTTGAAAGTATATATTTTCGATTATTGGTGATTCCATAGGCTCTATCTCACGCACCTGCGTGGTTTAAAACACTAAATAGTTATGCTATGACAAGAACAAAGAGTCTCTCTCTTGCTCCACCCATGCACGATAATATCGTGTATCGTCGATCCCACAGTCTGACGATATGACGATTTGAAAAATGACCATATGGCCCAAAACTAGTTTCTACAAATACAAATAAAATAAATTTAATAGATACAAATAAATGTAAACTTAAATAAATATCAAAAAAAAAAAAATATTGACTGGACAACTATCATGACTCATCCTGTTTGCTTAGAAGAAAACAGCTGAAATGCCCTGACATGAAAAGGTCATTTTGTTAGTCATTTTTCATCCGGCTGTGTTCTTACCCGCTGGGTCCTGGAGAGCTGCTGTGGGAGGGAGAACGTGGCGGGGTTTTTCCTTGACTGCATTGACCTCCAGACGTCAGAAGAGAACTCCTAAAGCAGGAGAGAGAGGGAGAACATTAGCAGTGGATTCATGCAAAATGATACTATAGAATATGTTAGCATTGTTATTTAGTGAGGGAAATTTATTCCATTGAAGTCAAATTGAAGATTTAATTATGCAAGCGTACAGGCTTTACAACCAACCATAAATACTGTGCCAAGTGTGTGCAGTTTCTTATTTTATATATTACCATTCCAACGTTTTTTGTTTTTTTGCCAAGAAAGAAAATGGTTCTCTTTTTTTCCAGAACTAATCAAAAGTGATTTATACTGTTACATTTTTTTTTTCAAATAAATGCTATTCTTATGAACTTTCTATTAGTCAAAGAATTAAAAAATGCAGTTTATATATATATATATATATATATATATATATATATATATATATATACAAACATATATATATATATACATATATATATATATATTTTTTTTTATATATATATATATATATATATATACATATATATATACACACATTTTATTTATATATTTTATGTATACAAAAAAAAAATTCAAACAAAACAAAAATATTAATCATCACAATGGTTTTCAACATTGATAATAATATGTGCATCAAATGAGCATGATAAAATGATTTCAGAAGAATCGTGCTGCAAACCGGGTTCAAACTTGCATCAGCTACATGAGCACCAGCACCAGTGCAACTTGTGGGCATTACTGGAGTTTACATCTACATTTATGAATTTGGCATTTGTAATAAAATGTCTGTCCCCAGGAATCAAACATATAACCTTGCCAATGCTTTTGTCATAATAAACTTGGTTTTTAAATTTGTATGATAGATTAACTTTTAGAGTCAAGCAGGAAAGAGATTTTGTGGGATCTGTGAACAGTCAAAGTGAGCTCTTACCCACTATACATCAGACTGTCCTGGAGAACCTTTCCTGTCAGCATCTCACAGGTAAGCTCACCTAAAAAGACAAGAGGGGAAAAAAGATGATAAATACCCAGAAATCCCACTTTAACAGGACAGTAACAATGTTTGTTAAATTTTTTTTTTGTAACAATGTTTGTTAAATGAGGAGAAGGAAAGGAAATATAATAGCTGGCAGGACAAAGTTCTCGAAGGGCTTACTGGGGAAATGAGCTGGAACCATGACAAAATCATCAGTGTCACAAGACGAGTTCTTGCTACTGCTGCCGCCTCCGCCACCTCCCGAGTCCTTCAGCAGGTATCCTGGAGAATCCTGGGTAGGGGAGGCTAACGCCTTTGCACGGACCTGCTGGATCTCTGCAAGGGATTGCTACAAAATATAAAAGAGGATGAGTTCTGAGAGTGGCTGAATTATTAATATCCAGTCAAGCTAAAACCAGGTATCATTTCTGAATGCGAGATCATAAAAATAGCTTTTTTTAATGTAATTTGTGACAGCAGATATTTACTAAAATATAAATATTTTAATACACTTAATGGAATATATTTAAATATCATTTATTGTTCTTCAGCAATAGTAGTGTATGTATTCTTCTTTAGGCAAATGCTAAAAAAAGCTTTTTTTAAATCAATTAATATTTAAATTGATGATAACTGAAATAAAGACTTAAATTGTAAAATAATAATAATAATAATAAAATGCTGATCTTTTGAAATGTTCTATTTATTAAAAAAAAAAAACTGAAAAATGTATAATAGTTTCCACATTTAAAACATTAAATATATGTTTTCACAATTTATTTTAAGGTCCAATTGTTGCTTTCAACTAACCATTAACTACAACTTTTGACTCAAACTAATAATTTGACCTTTGAAAAAACCTTTGAATAACAGTGTTAAAAAATAAGCATGTAAAACGTACATTTATATGGTCTCTTTAATAAAAATGATATTTAGAACCATTTATAGACCTCAAATAACAGAATGTATGATTTCTTTGCTTTTAAAGCCCTGACTTCTATACAGCATTCTGATACCATGAGACCCATAAAATACCACAAAATACAGAGCTGATTAACATGTGGCTCCTATCATGGATTAGTTACAAGCCACCATAAAATGTTAAGAAAGTGCATCTTTGTTTGAGAAGGCAGATGGCTGCTGTGCTTATTTATCTTCATGTCTGTGACAAACCCCTGACACTCCAACATTTATTAGTGCAGCTGACACATTGAACACGGACATGAACACACACACACTCACACTTACAGGAGGAGAGGCCAGGTGTGAAGTAGACGAACTGCTGCATGAGCTTGCAGAGGCTGAATTGGGAAAGCAAGTCACGTTCACTGGAGCAGCTGTGAAGAACACAGACACACATTTCCAGAAATACAATGAAAATCATATATTTTTGCCTTCTAATTAGTTTATATTCAAATCACTGGAGTAAAACTCAAATAATGAGTTAAATCATATTTAGCTGTCGCCTGCATTTTGTAACCCAATTAATAAATAAACACCCAAAACACAAAAAATGTATTCTCACATTATGACCATGTTATAGCATACTGTATGAAAAAACAGTTCATTAATATTTTTGTTTATTTAATGTGAAATGGATAACTACAAGCCAACATTTAGTCCCAATTTTGTTACCCCTACTGACTTATATTAACATTCTGGTGTTGCAATTATTCTAATTAATTATGCTGTAACAGTTAAACATTTTTTGATATACACTGATTAAATTTTTTTTATTTACAAAGTTTATAAAAAAGTCTGTTTATTTAATATTAATAAAAAATAATCATGGTATTAAACCAAATTTTAGTAGCAAGGATGCAAACCCGATAAAAAATAAATAAAACAGCTTAAATAATATTTAATTTAACAATAATCGTTTTCTAAAGATTAAGCATTACTATTTAAAATGGTCAAAACACAGTTTTAAATGGCAGTGCAATAACTCACACTTCTTCATAGAGGAGCTTGCCTCCAAGAAAGGGTGCCTGAAGAATTCATCTATAAAAACACAAATATTTCACAATCAGCTTAAGAAGAATGCATGGTTGCCAAAACTAAACTTATAAATAGCAAACATTGCCTCGTCATCTAGTGGACATAGACACTCAGGATACTGACCAAAGTCCATACGGTCCTTATGGTTTCTCTGCAGGAGGCCAAGCAGCAGGTGTCTGAGATGGCTGGAAGTTTCTCTGGGAATGCTGTAGAGAAAGAGCAGAATCTGTACTCCCAAACTAATCTGAAAAGTATCATTAACTATCAGAGTCAATAAGAAATGGACATACTTTGGGCTAAGAGTTTTATTTTTCTCATAAAACAATCTGAGGTCCTGGGGACTGCTGGCCTGAAGGATGGACAATCACAACAAACTTAACATCGCAAAACAAGCACTTTTTATATTATTGCTTTCTTCCTAATGCCGTAATATCTCAGACTTGAAAGTGACATCTATATAATAAACTATAATTAGAATGGTACAAACCTGAAATGGAGCTTTCCCAGTCAGGCACTGAAACACAATGGTCCCTATACTCCACAGGTCAGCCTTGGCATCATAGGTCTGTGACATAATAACCTCAGGTGCCTGGTGAATAGCATTTCAGAGTTACAATAAATGAGATATAATGAGAATAATCACAATGATGCACATGTATATGAAAAGTTCGAAAAGGAAATGTAAAAATGTTGTACCATGTACATGGGGGATCCACAGAGTGTGGCGGCCATCATGTTGTTCTGGAGGTACCGTGCGAACCCAAAATCAGCTGAGGAGACCAAAAGAAGATTTTACAAACTGTGCTGGTAAAGCCATGCACTCTGGGTAATGGCAAAACAGGTGTAGATAAAAGAGAATACTTAAATTATTTAGGGGATGCACCGATAGGCTTTTTGGGCCCGATAAGATTTTAACAAACACTTATTGGTCTATTCCGATACCGATATTTGCCACTTCCTCTCTTATTTGAAATTTTGGCATCAAAATAGATAGTATTTTAATCATGTTTTAAATCAGTTCAAAAACACCTGCATTACGTTTTATTGCTGCATCATCAAATAATTTCTAATGAACATGGATTGGATCCATTTAACATTCAACAGGCCTACATAAACACAACAGAACAAAGATACATATGAAATAAACAGTGCTTTTTAGGTAGGTTAAACAGTTTTCAGAAACAGAAATAAAGTAAACAAACGTAAAATGACTTCAATGTATAAATTAAATGCATATTAGTACTTCTTTACTGTAACAGACTATTATGATTCATCTTCTAATTTGTTTTTGTATACATTTTAATATTTTTTGTAGGTTTAAATATATATGTATATATTATCATTTTTTATCGGGTTAGTACATCGCCACGTTTTATTGTGTGTCACCATACTTACTCATGCAAATACTCATGTAACTGTCTTTAAATAAGGAAAACATGGAAGTGTTTGGTGGCTTCTAAATTAATCCCTGTTTGGATCCTAATGAGTGAATGGTAGTAAGCTAAACGCTAGCATAGTTGTGCTGCATGCTACAGTGATTGAGTGCACGCACTGGGACGGGAGAGGTACGTATCAACTCATCTAATTTGAGGGAAGAACATAGTGGAATATGGAAAATCGGTGGCGTTTTCTTTAAGCAGAACACAAACAGAATTGCTTGATTTGCAAAAGCCAGACTTGCTTAAGCATATGGACATAGCATCTAGAGTTTCTAATGCTTTGAAAGCTGAGAATGTAAAAACGATAAACTATAAGAAAAAACACTGGCACTGGCTCACACACCTATCTTGATGCAAGTGTTATTGGAGTTGGACTTTCGGCCTGCAGGAAGGGACAACAGGATGTTCTGGGGTTTCAGGTCTCTGTGGATGATCCCCTTGGCCTGAAGGACCCTCATGGCCCCCGCGATCTGCTGCAGGAATACTCGGATGGTGTCTTCACTTAAAGTGCCCTTAGCTAAAAGAGCATTAGAGTAAAGATGAGTTCACTGGGGCTTGGCAAAATATAGCTATTGAATGTTTACAATATATGAATAAGATTTTGCTGGAGATTCAAAACAAAGCAGCATTATTACAGTTAACATAAATTAAAAAAGTTAAATGTAATTTAACAGTGTGGGCAATAAACAATACTGTTCAAATGTTTGATTTGTTTTGTTTTTATGCTTAAAATTACAGTGAAATACTACAATTTAAAATAACTTTAATATTGAACATATTTTAAAAAATAATTCATTTCTGTACTAGCTAAAGTGAATATTCAGCATCAGTTGCTCCAGTCTCTAGTGTCATGTGATCCTTCAGAAATCATACTAATATGCTGATTTAATGCTCAAGAAACATTACTTATTATTATCAAATGCTGAACACAGTTGTGCTGCTTAATATTTTAGGGGGAAACTGATACATTTTTCTCTATTCATAGTATGAGCAAAGTTCAAAGGAAAATAATTAGTTGGAAATATAGACTTTTTTGTAACATTTTAAAATGTCAAATATAATTGAATGCATCCTTGCTGAATTAACTATTCATTTATTTTAAAATACATCTAGCCTAACTGACCCCAAACTTTGTGCATCTTGACATTTAACTAGATTGTTAATGAATTTATGTCTTCCCATTCACAAAAACGCATCACCATTTAAGTAATTTCAGATCAAATTCCTAAATAGAATACCATCAAAAAGCACAGAGATAATGTTTTCTATTATATCACCTGGCCTTGCCTCAACACTATTTACACTATATTTACAGTTTATGTAACCAGTTACAGATTTTACAGGCAAATCAAATGCAAATTCAACCTGCAATCCTTCCAAAGTGCTAAGAAAGCACTGCATAGTTTATATCTATAAATTCAAATACTACACATTGCATATACAAGCAAATTTTTTTTTTCATGTCAAGATTCCATAAGAAAGAAAACTGTTGTGTCTGGACTTTCAGAGCAACTGCTTCCTCTGAAAACAAGCTCACACCCTACAGTCAACAGTTGCAGCTTCCTCAGACCCGCTTTTAACAAAACATCCATACACAAACACACACCCTAAACCCTTCTGGCCTAACTTCCTGAGTTTGGTTTTGCTACTTTTGATATAATCTGATATCACTTTTTATATCACGCAAACAAAAGCAGCAAAAAACTGTAGTAATTAAAGCTAAGTTGAACATCCCTACTTTATCAAAGCAGAATTTTACTCCAATCAAATTCAATTTATGTATTATTAAGAGTGAACACATAATTTAATAAAGAAGGCTGGTGTGTTGAGAATCTAGAGAGCAAAAAAAACAAAAACAAAAAAAGGTTCAACGCATGATAAATGAAATGTCCCACTTACAGTGCAAGTAGTCAGCCAGATCTCCTCCATTGCAGTACTGCAGTTAAAGAAAGAACATTGATCTTTTTATTATGAATAACAGCACCACACAATGCTGAATAACAAAAGCTGCATATGAATGGGGCTTAGTTCACTTCACAGAGAGAGACAATTCAGATGCATATTAAAACTCTTCACTCAGTTATTTCCCATCCTGTTATCCTTTGTGCACCACTGATGGGCTTCCCAGTGGCCCCATTGCCTTTCCATTGAGCTTTTCTGAGAACTGACAAGGTGGAAAGGCATCTACAGGAGGCTGAGTCTCATAGCAATTGGAAAGATTTTACAAATCCTCCTCATGTCAAACAAAACAACCTGATTTAAAGTCTGTTTCTGTCTAATGGTGTTGTTATTAACTACTGCAGCTGTCTTCCATTGGCCCCAGGGCATGGCTAATTGCAAGCATCACCAGGTACAGGACAGACAAGATCAACAACTAAAGACACTGGGAAAACAGGCCCACTTACCTCCATCACTAGATACACAGAGCTTGCCGTTTCCTAGAAAGAAAAAAACAAAAACACAGGAGCAATTAGATTCAACACTGAGACAGACAGGCGGCCAGAGCAGCAAATTAATTCATGTTCTTTAATATATATTCAAAAGATTCTGTGCATAACATGTTTACAGAGGGCAGTGGAACCAGTGTTAACAGCTTATTTGAGTGCATTGTAAATGCATTTGGCTGACACTAATCCACATATGGCGTGAGTGTGTTTTTTCTGCACTGGGTCATAATGGGCTAATAAAGGCCAGGGGGAGGGCAAAGGTCAAAGGCTTTGTTAGCATTGTACATTTTCAAAGATCAATGTGCAAACTGTGCGGTGGTGTGACAGATTTCTATTCAAGGCAGCCACAGCGCACACTATTGAACCTCAGTCAGACACAAGAGAGTATAGATACTGCTGATAATGTGAAATGTGAGTGGTGCTAACCACGATGCTCGGGTGTTGTGGGTGATTCCAAGGGTGTTACTTTGCAGTTGCTCTAGTTTGAGTGGATCTAGTGCATGCTCACAAATTACCTGCCAAATTTAATATTGAGCTGAGTAGAGGTTAACCAATACTGACATTTTTTGTCAGGTTTATTTTTATTGTCATATACTGGCATATACTGGCAAACTTTAGCAAAATACAGATTGGAAGTTTTTTTTTTTTTTTTATAAGACAATTAAAAAAAAAGTTTATAGTAGTAAACTTTTAGTAATATAATATAATATAATGTAATTCTCAAAAATTCTGTCATGTACAGTAATTTGATATTCATTGTAAAAAATTTGACCTCTCTAAGATTTCATGTGTGTGTTATTAAATCATTCGAAAGATCAGATTACCTAGACTGAGTGATATTGACAGATTTTATTTCAATTTTATTTATATATTTAATTAATTCTATATTTGTAGCAATAGCCAAAAATACATTGTATGGGTCAAAATATTCTAATGATTTTTGGCATAAAAGAAAAATCAATCATTAAGTAAAGATCATGTTCCATGAAGACATTTTGTAAAATTCCTACCTTAAAAATATAAAAAACTTAATTTTTGATAAGCAATATGCATTGCTAAGAACTTAATTTGGACAAATTTAAAGGTGATTTTCTGACACAAACCATACATCAATGGAAAGCTTATTTACTCAGCTATATATATATATATATATATATATATATATATATATATATATATATATATATATATATCTTTCTTCTGCATAACACATCTCAGGTGACTACTGTCTTTGATTGAGACAAAATTCATTTTTCAAAAAAAAAAATAAAATAAATATATATATATATTTTTTTTTTCAACAGAAGAAAAAGAACCATACATGCAGGCATGGAGCAAATAAATGATAACAATTTTCATTTTTGGGACGAACTATTCCTTTAAGTATCATGCCAATACAAAATCAACCAATGAAAATGCTTTTGAACCTGTGGATTCTTAAACAGACAACTACAAAGCAGCAATGCTAGTCTATAAGCTTTAGGGAAATAATTAACTAATACTTTATAAACACACACTAGCTATTAGTACAGAACTGTCTTCAGTACATATGAACTGAATAATCAAACCAAATGCATGATAGGCTTCTCCGAAGTGGCCAAAGCGTAAAATATTCAACTATTCAGACAATCACTATCAGTCCTACAGCACAGGTTGCGTTTGCTATTGAGTCAGCTTTTATGGCCCCATAATCCTGTTATTTCCCGAGCCCATGGCCGAGGCCTCTCGAAAAAATACAGAGTAGCCCACTTAGAACATCCTTATCACTTAGCAACAGATGACCTCCCCCCTTGCCATGGTCGCCTCAACCAATGAGCCGAATAGACTGATCCGTGACTGGCATATGCTGCTGACTCAGCATTGCTGAAGTTTTACTTTCTGCCACTGAAGATAGACTCTAACCGACTGTGCAGCCAGACTGAAACTAAGCCAAACATCACTGTTTAATGACAACTAGCGCTTGAATGAGCTTGGCCATTCAGTTGGGAAAATCCAACAGGCCCAACATTACTCACAGACAGTTTGTTGCCTAGATGATTGATGTTCATGTGGGTGATAAAGTGAGCTTTGCTTATGAACACAGCAGACCCATGAGATCTGCTGATGTTGAATTCTACCACAGGCACAGTGGAGACCATACTAAACTGGTTCTGAGATGACTACACGATTACTTTATTGCTCATCAGACTTCAAACACAACCCTTTTATTTTAAATGTTATATTTCACCTAAACTGTTACTAAACCTGCTGAGAACCTATTTTTACACAGTTATATGTAAAGGTTTTTTTTTTTGCAGCAATGCCATAGAAGAACCAATTTTGGTTTCCCAACGTACCTTAGAGTGAACAGTTCTTAAAAAAACAGTTTTTTATTCTTAGTGTGAAGAATAGTTTTTAAAAACTAAAGAACCTTTTTTAAATGGGAAGTTTCCATGAATGTTAAAGTTTCTTGATGGAACCATTACTTTTATTTTTTTAATTAAAGTGGTTATAAACCTGATTCACTAAAAATAAGCAGTGCTCAAAATCTTGTTTTTGTTTTTGCAAGGAAAAGATGACCAGATTAACTCTTGCAAGGTTCATCCTGCACAAAAAAGTACAAGTTTGTCACATGTGGCAAGGTGCCAAGCAGCTCACAGGCTCTTCTCTCCAGGATAGTGCAACAACTACTCGAACTTTAATGGCATTCAATTCACAGACAGCCAACACCACAGTAGAAAGTGGTGTGACTATTCAGGAGATGTGAGAAGAGGTCAGCATGTGGTGGAAATGTGCCGAGACACTTGAGCTGTACCTTTTGAAAGCAACACCAGAGTGTGAGCCTTCTTTCACCAAACTGACATGACGTGGAGACAAAAGCAACATCAAACTTCAGTATAAACTGTAAATGATAACTAAAAAAAGTACAATGGTACTATGTAAACTGCATGTATATGGTAATCCTTCAGTAACATGGTATTAATTATTATTATTTTTTTTTTTAATCCTATTTTTAATAACATGGGAATTAACTATTGTCAATCAAATGATTAAGGTAATAATTCCAGTTGTGAGTAACAAACATTGTATTAAGAGACAAATCATATAATTTACAACTGGTTCGAAGTCCGAGTAGTAGCATGTCTTTTTTACTCCCACTGGCTTGAACTTACACCAATAAAACACGCCTGACACATTAACCTCAAGATGACCCCAGCGCAGAGCAAATACAGAGAACCCAGATGTTTAAAAAACGTGTCAACTCTTCAATGAAACCATTTCACCAGTCTGGCTATACTGGTTTCAATTGCACCGTTGTAAGAAAGGCTTTTACTAAGTGCCAATGAACCCTGAATACTGAATCGAGTGAGTAAACAATATCTCTTCCTGGTATTTATAAAAAAAAAAAAAAAGTCTTAGCATCTTATACTGCATATTTTTTGCGTTTTTAGCATTCCACAATAGAAACATTGTAATTTTTAGATCTAAATATATAATAAAATGTAAATGTGTAACCAAGACTCCAGTACCCACAATGCCATGCAACAGAGCCATTTAAAACAAGTGCACATGTCATGTCAATAGAAGAACATGTGACTGTTTTAACCAATCAATGCAAAGGAAGTCATGATACAGCCTTGGGGAGGTAAAACATACATTCAAACCCTCTTTAGCCCATTATAACAAGTACAATATTTGTATTTAATAGTATTCAATGAAGTAAAGTTGTAACAAAACCACTTTCTCTAGACAACTGCATTAAAAACTGCAATGTACATATCAACCAACCTGGAAGTCATGCAATGCAACAATGTTCTCATGTTTCAGTTCCTAAAGAAAACAAATAAGAATTAATTTCCACACAAATATTATAATGTAATGGAAACGCAGTGCACTGGCAGCCAAAAAAACCAAAACGTACCTTCAATATCTTGATCTCTTTCCCCAGAAGAGTCTGAGATTTGGCCAGATTCTTCTTGTTTATGCATTTGACGGCAACTTCCCAATCATGCTTCTGAAAAATTCAATGATTTTAGCTGTTTACCATAATCATTTTGCAGTCTACATTGTATTTAACATAACTGACCATAGACACAGATCTGTTGTTTCACAATCTCTAATTTAAAGTCATCTCTAAAAACTAAAATGACACATTAAAAGCTTGAAAATGTATTATATGTAATGGGTTTTAATGCGTATCTCTCTGTAATACTAGACATTTAATCTTTTATTCTAGCTTCCATCTGTTGTGCTAGGGGTCTTTAAGGTGGTATGCCAGTTCTGCAACCAGTATGTATACATAATGCACAATGACACCACTGCATGCAGACGGTAATTATGCAATATACTTTTTAAAATGATATTTTCTCACCTCTCGATGCCTGCCTTTGAATACCACAGCGAAGGCACCGTGTCCTACGAGGTCCTTTCTGCTGAACTCGAATTTCCCGACAGTCTCCATCTCCCTGCACCTTGATTATTTATGTGAAATAAAGCTGGCCCACAAATAACCTCTTTCTGCTTCCCTCTTCTCCTCTGTCTGGACGAGGCTGCTGGAAAGTTGAACCCCACTTCTGCGTGCCATGGGCAGCCTTTCTTTACAAATACCCCTCTCCTCTTTCATGATATCCTGGAGGTGAAGACGAGATCTATTCCATTTAATTATGACACTTCCCCATGCTGACAAACCACCTGTCGTGATGGGAAAATAAAGAAAATCGAGCTACGCTAAAAATACCACCTTAAAACGCTAGCGATGGGTTTGTTTGTGTACATCCGATGTTGTTAGCAGAGATGTTGTCAGCTGTGCTAATATCCTCGCGTTCGTGTGTAAATCAGGCTCGCAGAGTCGCGATTGTATATAACTCGCTTGTCTTTTTACCAAATATACCTGAGATATCTAAAAAGCTCGCGCAAGATTTGTCTGTTTGTCTCAACAAAGACCTCTGTTTAGTCGAGGTCTGCAGCGCTGCACATGCGCGCTACCGTTTCACCCAGAATCGGTGTTGACGTCAACGAAGCGATGTCACGTTCGCGTCAGTGTAACGCAACACAAAAATAAACAAAAAGCAAACGCACATGAAATTAAGTGAAATTAATTAATGAGATGTAAATAATTTTGTATTTATATTAATATCAAAAAGTAGACTGCAAGAGAATCAGGTTGTTATGTTAGTGGAATTCAGTCGGCGTTATAGGCTAGATCATCAGTAAATCATCAATTAACGTAAAACTTTCCAGCTTTTTAAATTTTCACTGGAAAAAAAAGTCAAATTAACAGTAACACTATAACTTTGGGCATGAAATACTTTATTCTGCAGAATAGCGTACTTCAGGTGCCATCGTGTGGAGTAGTATGGAATAGCAAAATTATTGGCCCGACATGAAAATACTAGCGTAGACAGACGGCAAAAGAAAAATTTAGGGGCAAAAAAATTAAATAAAACAATAGCTATTGCTACTTTATTTAGATTTTAGAGTTTTTAGTGTATAGTTTAAAGTGGAGACATCATTGTTTAAAACATTTACTTTTAAAACCACTCAAATATGTGACCCTGGGTCACAAAACCAGTCATAAGTGTCATTTTTTTAAAACTGACTTTGAATAAATAAGCTTTCCATTTATGTATGGTTTGTTGGGATAGGACAATATTTGGCTGAGATACAAGTATTTGAAAATCTGGAATCTAAGGGCCCAAAAATATCTAAATATTGAGAAAATAGCCTTTAAAGTTGTCCAATTTAAGCTCTTAGCAACACATATTACTAATCAAAAATTATGTTTTTATATATATTTACAATAGAAAATTTACCAAATATATTCAGAACATGATCTTTACTTAATATCCTAATGATTTTGGGCATAAAAGAAAAAAAAGAAAATTTTGACCCATGCAATACTACAAAAATATATAGAGGCTATTTGTTGAATATTTGTTATTTTAGCAGTAAGATAGACTCTGTTAACAGGCAGTTTAAAGAAATGACCTTTTTAGTCTTAATTGTTTACTCTACCTGGAAAGTACATTCACTGCAAAAATGAAAACTGAATACACAGTCAAGGATAAGTTTTTTTCTTCACTAGAAGGTAAGCATCTCAGCAAGCATACAAAATAAAAATGGAAATAACTATGGAAAAAACGAGAATATGGTAATCATTCAATTTTTAAAAAATTAATACTTTTATTTGGAGAAAATACATTTCATTGATCAAAAGTGCCAATAATGGCTATTACACTGTTTCAAAATATGCAGATTTCATATAAACATGACACTGAAGACTAGGGTAACGCTGCTGAAAATTCAGCTTTGCCATCACAGGTATAAATTACATTTTAAAATACATTCATATAGAAAACTGTTATCTTAAATCATAATATAATTTAACAATTCTACTGTTTTGCTTTATTTCTGATCAAATAAATGCAGTCTTGGTGAGCATAATGAAGGGATTTAAGTTTTTATTTTTGTATTTACACAAAAATCGGATTTGGGCTGACAGTTTAAACAAGGCTTAAGAGAGTTCTTTCAAAACGTCTTATCAACCCCACAGATTTAAACAGTATAGTTTATAGACTTTTCCTAATCAGAACTGCTATTACTTTATAACTTGATAACACACTTCAATCAGTATCCAATTTTGGATTCATTAAAAGTATTACAAATGGAAACTGCTGTCATTGTTTTTTTCCACAACAGAGATCTCCTTAAGACCCCAATCATGGCAAAATCAGAACATGTGAGTTAGTTAAACCACAAGAGGGTGCTGCAGGCTTGCAAAAAACCCAAAGCATTGGGGACAACAGCTTCTTCAATGCAAAAGCTTGGCAGCTGGAATTGGTCTGGGGACGAGTCATTTGGAAGATCCAGCTGAGAGCATGTAGCATCCTGCATTTGTGACCCATTTCAACAAGGTTACTTAAAACTCTTTCATGTTTTGAATCTGATATGCTTGGCTTTTCCCTTCATGGAGTGGAAAGGCAAGTGCTGGCAGTACGTCATGATGGTGAAATCCATAAAATTGCTTGTATGCCGGTTCCTTTTATTCTTGTTGCTCCTGATCTCAACAACAGCCCTGTTTGTTCATGTTTAGAGACCCAGTCCGGTCAAATTTTTGTACTCAACGGTCTTTCATGATCAGTCACATCAAAAAGACTTCACCTGAACAAGATGGAAATCAATGTTATAGATGCCAGAGCACTCCTGTGTCAATGAGGCCAGCAGGCAGAGCTGTAGGAAAGTAATGTCACAGATGTATGGTGGAGATCAAAGTGCTGCTGCTCCAACTTTAAAGACCGCTGAGCGGTAAATCTATAGTGTTCACATGAGTCACCTGTCAGCTTATCAAATGGAACTGCAGAGAAGCTTAACTCACGGCAAACAAACCATCACTCACACAGCCACTGAGCTGAACTACTCCTCATACGAGCAAAAAGGTTATCAGAAACTGTCAGTTGGGGACAGAGAGACCTGCAGGCGGATGACTCTTCATGACCGCCTGGTGAAACTGTCTATCACTACTATCAATACCAACACAGACCTCGAGTTTTGTGTGCACTTGGCTTGCCATATACAGTGGCTTCGTGAATTGCAACGGCCCCAAAAGGGAATGGATTGGTTTCTGCCTAAACCATCTGGTGAATTCCCCTGCTGTGGCTCAGTCCAAAACCCTACAGCACCAGTGAGGAACGAGCAACACTCTTTCTGCTCGTAATTGTCATACAATGTGTTCAAAACACCCGGAGTCTATGCTTACAACCACTGGAGGAATGAGTTAAGAGGGGGCTGGTGCTGCTTTGGCAGAGAGATTTATATTTTAATTTGTAAAAAGATGATAAGACAAACTTCAACATCATTGCAGGTCATTCAGAACTGAATTAGAAATGCAATTTAAATTGAACTCAAGCAGAATTCAAATGAATTGAAATGGAAATAATAATTCAAAATAGATATTTAGATAGTTATTTTATCATACTTTATAGGCTACATTAAAGGTACAATTTGTAAGATATTTGCAGTAAAATATCCATAAACCACTAGGCTATGTTATATATTTTGTCCAGCTGATTACTAACAATATCTCTAATGTTTTTCTCTAATGTACCATTCTAAACAGTGACACGGGGCAGTGCAGTTGCCTGTCAATGACGTTAGTTACCCTTTGTTACCGCCTTAACTGACGTAGAGACCACATGACAGTGAGGACAAATGCGGAATCAGTGTTGCCAGACGTACGATAATTATCGTATTTGTACGATAATTTTCACCTCTGTACGATGTACGATCAATAATGAAAAAAATCCCGTAATGTACGATAATTTCAGAATTTTATGAAAATTTAAATGGTGGTAGTTGCAGTCATAGGGCTTCTTTACTCATACACGAAATCGGCTCATTACAGACACTCTAAATGCATTCGTGTGCACCTCAGAGTGTGTTAAGAATGCTGGAGGGTGCCCTGCTTTAAAGCCAACGAGCACTAGTTGCGGTCCATGACAGAAAGAACCCCTTCAACATCTGGCAACACGCAGGATTCCGATGACAGCGGCTCAGATGTGGAGTTAACTGCACCACGCAGAAACAGCTAAATTCCTTCTTAACTGGATGCGACAAAGCAAGTGTTAAAATCATTTAAATATGTTTTAATATGCGCCACGCCCGAGACAGTCACTGAAAATAATGGGATAGTATTTTGTCTCACTGCTTCCGTCCAACAATACGCCTTATCTATTGTGGTAATTTGCAGGTCGTGTCGAAATGTTGTTGGTTTAGAATAGATAAATAACTCTTTTGACTCGTGTACGATAATTTTCTTCCAAATACGATAATTTTGAACTTCTGGTACGATACTTGGGCATTTCCAATCTGGCAACACTGTGCGGAATTAGTGTCTATCGTCCAGCAAACCACTAGCTTGCTTCAAGCAGGTCCTTATTTATTTCTTCTTGCACGTTTTATGGTGGATTGTGTTACTTATTTATGGAACATAATTACTGTTTACAGTCTGCCGCTGGTTCTGTCGACAAGGACAGATCCCGTAAACGTATGCGTACGGGCCAACCAAACAACCCAAGAAGAGTTTGGGACAAGAGGAGAGAAAGAGCGAGGATCAATATCGGTGTTGCATTTTCTAGATTGAGAGAACTTCGCGACAAACTTCAACTAGAAAGAGATGCCGATCTCGCTTGTGTTTTACTCAACAGGTGAGTTGTTTTGATTCGTATCTTTACAGAAAACGTATGCAATTATAATGATCAACAAGATTAGTATTATGGGGCATACACACCAAACGCGGGGCATCGAGTCTCTAGACCCGCGTGAGGACACGTCTGATCCATAGTCTGATCGCGTCTTTACATTGACTTTGTATGTCATCTACTCGCGCAAATTGTGAAACTCGCGTTTACTATGTATGCCCAATTATTGTGTTAGAAGACAACAAATCCCATCATTCCACGCTCCTTCCTAGCGTCATCAAACCACGGGATTGTTATTGTTTTGGTAGTGCGCTCTCTAGTGGCAGGTCCTACATTCTGTACCTTTAACTTTTGTGGAAAACACCTTATTGGATGGATGAGAGGATATATAGATTTAATTCCAATTAACGGTCACAAACTGAAAAGGAGCCCTTTTCTTCTAATTTTTTATTTTGTCCAACCATGGTTGACATAATAAACTAGCTAAACCATATGGATTTGCTTGCTATGGGACTAACTACATATGCCCACTTGATTCCACTCAAGCACGTGTGTAGAATCAGCCTTACCGTGTTTTTACCTTCAAGAAAGCGGTAAAGCCAAACCATCCAATATTGAAATTTCAGTCGGTACTTCACAGGATCTCTGCACAAGGTCCCTGGGCTGAATAAATGTAGTTTCAGTCTCAGAAACATGACCAGTCTGCTTACCTACGGGCGCTGATGGTCTCAAGGCAGCTGGGTAATTAAAAGCACTGTAACCTTTGATGAAACATTTTACCGCTCAAAGTATTTTGGTTATCACCACCAGAAGGTAACTGACACATCATTCGAAGTCACTGGTTTTGTTCTCAGCGCCTTTTAATTCAGCACCCACACACGCAAACAATCTCTAAGGTTTTTTGCTTTTTCTCCCATAGACCTACATGGCACAAAGTGGGCTCTTTGCCAAGGGGATGGTTAGTTTCAAAAGCCATTGTGAAATGTATTTGGTTGTCTTTGCTATACAGTAAGACAGAAACAAAATAACAAAGTTACAGCAGAACACATGTAGGATGTCTGCACATAAACAAACAAGAAAATCATGCCAACAGAGCTCTGGGTGCTAATACAATTCTGATCGGTGGCGTGATGCTATTTTGGCATCTCTAACGTTAGGTGAATGTGGTGCACAAAAACCAGCGGCGGGAACCGCGTGACAGCAGCTGTCATGTCTGTGGAGAAAACGCAGCGTGGGGCTCGCTTTTAGTCTCTGTGTGACATGAAATTACAGCACTCATCACGCAAGTTTGCTCATTCTTCTTTATTTTTTACAAAAATATTTCACCTTATAAAAGACAGCTCAGAATGTACAATGTTTTTGCAACCGCCATAGAAGTTTTTACCTTAAATATATATGTATATGTATTTATATATAGTATATAAGCATTTCTTTACATATGTAATCAGAGTGCACTCTCAGCAGCCCAGGATATTTGTCAAACATCCTCCCAGTCTGTTGAATTATTTCTCATAACTGTTAGAAAGACTGTAACAAGACAAAAAAAAAATATATTTTTAAATTTAAACCAAATGTTTCTAGCTGTGGAGGTCCAGGCATTGTGAATCCAGCTTCATGCATGACCTTGATAAACTAAACAATAGTGGTGTTTATTAAAAATAAATAAAAAAACAGTTGATTACAATTATAAGTAACTATCATTGCTTTAGAGTGATGATTTTGTGGTGGTTATTACTAAAACAGTCAGTACTGAAGATGAAAGTAAATATAATTGCTTAGAACAAGGCAGACTAATAAGTAAAAGATGCTAAGACACTGGGAATCGGTCGATCAGAGAGGATGAGGAGGAGAGGGTTTCAATATGGAACCCGTAGGATCAGTAAAGGATTATGCTTTTAGTAAGAAACGAGCCGAAAAAGGTGCCAATAAAGATGAGTGACAGCATTTTTAAAGCACTTGGAGCAAGGGAAGGTTATCAGGTTGTGACTCATGGTATCCCATGATGCCTATGAACTGCATCCAGCCGGAAGCCCTATTTGTGAGACTTCTGCTGCCTTCCCTATATCAGCAATATCCCTACTATCATTATGATCATTATCATCATGATCGTTACTATTACTGGCTCTGGATGCGCCTCAGATTAGCTGGTTACTGTAATATCTACTGTAATATATTCTGAAAAAAAATAATTGAATGAACCTGATAATGAATGTTCTGACATTTTGAATATTAATAATACATGTTTGCTTTTATAATAAAATATTAGCGATGCTTGCTTGTGCAAAACACTCTGGCACGATGGATATTTAGATTTATTTCTAGAATGCTGCTATGCATTGCAAGGGTTACTTATGGATGTATTCTAAGACAAGTCTATGTGATATTCTGGATCCTAAATATGGCTCATAACTCTCCTGCAGGATTTTTTTCGGTTGTTTTATTGTCTGTCAGGTGAAGTCGTAGGTCTGATAAATTAACAGCACACCTCAATGAGCAACATGATTTGAGATATCATTCATGTCTGTAGCACAAACGGTGTGAGATAAATTATGCACAGTTTAATATTTCGGATTTAAGGAAAAGCTCACACATAAATGAATATTCACTAAAAATTTACTCACTCTCAGGCCATCCAAGATGTAAATGAGCTTGTTTCTTCATCAGAAAAGATTTGGAGAACTGTAACATTACATCACTTGCTCACCAATGGATCCTCTGCTGTGAATGGGTGCCGTCAGAATGAGAGACCAAACAGCTGACAAACACATCACAACAATCTGCATTCCTCACAACTCAAGTTCATCAATTAATGTTTTTGTTTCTTACAAACATGCAGATTTTCACCTCACATGATTCGACTGGAATAGTTTGGATTAATTGTGCATTATCATCATGTTTTTATCAGCTTTTTGGACTCTCATTATGACGGCACCCATTCACTGCAGAGGATCCAATGATGAACAAGTGATGCAATGCTAAATTTCTTCAAATCTGTTTTGATAAAGAAACAAACTCATTTACATCTTGAATAGCCCGATGGTCAATCTTAGGCAATTTTACATTTTTCAATCTTTGTTCAGGTAAGCAATAGCAAGCACCCCTAATAATAATAATAATAATAATAATAATAATAATAAAAAGTAATAGTAATCAAATTTCCAGTTTCTAGAAAACCCAAAAAAAAAAAAAAAAAAAAGTGATCCTTTCTTGATTGAAGTGCTGAGGCCTGTCCATCAGTCCAGCGCTGGTGAAAGGCTTTTCCAGAGCCTCTCAAAGCTCTCTTTACCCACAGGCTGCTGTATGTTCTTTTTGAGTACAGGCCTGTGGCTCTGCCCTTATCAGAGAAGAGCAGAGGAGAGAGCGAGTGTAAGCGTCCAGAACTGCGCTAACACCCAGACGGGTGAGAGGGTCATTTGTGTCCCCAACGGGGAGGCTGAGTCCGAAGTACAGGAACAAACCTCGTAGCCATTTTCTGCATGGTCTGCGTGGTGCTGCCCATGTAGCCTTGTGTTCGAGTTGTTCTGCATCTCCGGGGAGTCTGACTGCATTTCTGTGCACACCAGCCAGTCCTTGCCGATGGGACGCGGATAACCCGCTTCAACCTCCATATCGCTGCCCGCCACACGCCAGTACTCCTTTCCCTTGAAGAAATATGACGCTCCTGAGAAGAAAAAGTAGAAAATATAAGGAAATAAAATACAGGTTGATGCATTGAATGGATTTTTCAGACCTGCTTTCATCTGGCATACACATCATGATGGTTTCACTTTTGCCCCTGTGGCTTTTGTCAACTCTATTTCCTGTTTTGAGACCACCTGGGGTGATACTAGAATATGAGCCTTGGGGCTCAGAAATATTGGAGAATATGTTGTGCTTTGAGCAGTGCTTCTGTGGACACTGGTGGTCTGTTTTTTAGACTGTCCTAGTTGTCTGAGAATTGATTGACTGTCAAAAAAATATAAACAGAAAAAAAAAATGTAATTGGAAAAAACCATAAACACAAAATTAACCGAGGGAACTGCAGGGGGTTCATGAGTTGATGAAAAGCTAATCTTTAATGAAATCATAAAATTTTTAAATTAAAAATAATAAAAAAATTAAAACAATCAAATTAAAAGATATATAAGAAATGTTTTAATATATATATATATATATATAAATATTTTTTTTTTTACCTGCAAATAAAAGCAACATCAGAGAACCATTCAAATGTGTGTTATATTATTAAATTATTATAAATATTCAATAAATATTTTAAACGCAATGACTGACAACCTCTGAACTGTTTTTAACTCACGTACATTTATACACAAGTGGTTATATAAATAAAAAAATAGAATAACAATGTTAATCTTTCACATAGTTAAATACTTTTGTTTTTTTCTCACATAAAGCTATCAAACAACTTTAGAAAATGACACAGATTATATACCGTTTTTGGTCCCCACCTAATTTAACTATATGGGAAAGAGCAGCACAGACATTTTGCTTAATATCTCCTTTTGTGCTCTACAGAAGAAAGAAAGTCCTATGGGTTTGAAACGACTTGAGGGTGAGTAAATGATGACAAAAATTATATATTTTTTAATCTATTTCTTTAACACTCTATGGCAGCTGAATAAATCATGTGTTAGGGAGGATGAGACACAAGACAATAGCCCTCTAGATAGAGTCTAGAATCACCAACACATTTTGCCACTTGATGAAAGCCTAGTCATTGCATCTGTCCCATCTAAACAAGAGCTTTACTATCTCTCTCTGTCTCGCTCTGCAGGTGAAATTGGCCCTCAGTGCTGTCTATCTGAACAGGATACTGTTGCCAGCACCTCCTCAAGCTGATACTTCTTCCCTCCCATTGAGGCCAGGGACTGTCACTTTAGAGTGTGGCCTGCTCTCACTCCTCGTTCAGAGCTCTTCCTGTGGGGTTGGCCTCCGAGAACAACACCTGATGAGACACCTTCTCTGCCCCTCACTCAGCCTACAGAGGTAACACAGGGAAAACAGATCTAGCACGTCAAGTGGAGCCTAAAACTATGCTTGTGCGTGAAATAGCTGCAAAGAGGATTTCTCAGGGTGGATAAAACAGGGGCAAACAAAATGTAAATGTGTCTAAATGGTCCCTTGCCATTTGTAAAAAAAAATTGGGCACGAGACATTTAAAACATGTTAAAAATTCTTCTATGTTGATTACAGGTGCTGGATGCGATGGAATAACAATCATAAAATGTTCTAATAGATATCTCTGAAATATATATTCTGAGAAATAGTACGAGCCGCTCCTAAGCTCTGTGAAAAGCAAGGAGAGTGTGGCCTGCATTTTTTTTCTCCATCATTAATAGACTTTCTACCTGTCAGTCATTTTGTATAATTTGATTATGCTGACAATGGGTTGGTCAAATTTAATACATGGATTACCATTTTGAATTATTACATGCTTCAACTCAATTTTGACAGTATTAGTGTAATAGACAACATGGGAAAAGGGAAATAAAAGAAGCTGTATGTGTATTTACATGAAAGTGCTTAGCTATGTGCTTTGCTTTTATTTACCACAGGCTTGATTTGATCCATCACAGAATTTCAATTGCCCGTTCTTCATCCTTGAGGACACCACGAGGAGCTTGCTGTGCATTAAGCACAATGCCGTGCATTAGGCATGACAGGACATTATGCTCCTTTCTCCATTCAGCTCACATAGAGCTCAAAACTGCTGCTATGACAACCACACAATCAAAACACCTGCCTGGCTAACATCCTCTCCACCCAAATAAAATCATATCTTCCAAGGCAAATCAGGGTCATAAAACTGCGAACCATTCCTTTATATGATGTATAAAGCATTAAGGAGTCATTTCTGAGATATTACTGGATATGTACCTTACATGATGGAAGATAATATGAGCGCACACATTTTAATTTTGTAGGTAATTTAAGGATTTTTATTTTCTTGATAAGCCTATTTTCCTGTGTTTTCAGTTGAAACTGGAAGCTGTGAGCACGCTGAACAGTGTTGCTATTATTTACTAATAAGTTAATTATATAAACACTTTCAATAATGGAAATATAATTAAAATATACATACTATATAAAAGGCAAAAATGACTAAAAATAAAATGGAAATGAAAATATAATAATAACTAAATAAAAAAACATTTCAAAACACAAAAAGATTAAAGCATATAACAAAACTGAAAATTGAAAAATAAAAATATTCAGAGTATTAATAAATACTAAAAAATAATAGCATATATACTATAAATAATAGTACAAATAATACTAAAATAACAGATG
The DNA here is from genome assembly GCF_963082965.1 of Carassius carassius. Classification (NCBI taxonomy): domain Eukaryota; kingdom Metazoa; phylum Chordata; class Actinopteri; order Cypriniformes; family Cyprinidae; genus Carassius; species Carassius carassius. Next base: position 8,530,791 of record NC_081790.1, read on the forward strand.
CTGAGGTGCTAACAGCTTTTTTTGTATGTTATGGCCTGGAAAAAACACGATTTGCTACATGATATTGCTATTTTTATGGTATTTATTTGCACACAGTATTAATTATTTAGGTGGTGGGATGTTCTCATTTCAGAGACCATTTTTTTTAATGGACATCTATGTGTACAAAATGAGATTTTCAAAAAGGTACTACAGTTGACCACATTTTCTAGAAGCTGATTTTGTCAACTTCTGAGAGCATATCAACAGTCTTAAAGGAATAGTTCACCCGAAAATGAAAATGTTGTCATTATTTACTCACCCTCATGTCGTTCCAAACCTGTCTAAGTTTCTTTCTTATGTTGAACACAAAACAGTTGTTGGTCCCCACTGATTTCCATAGTTGGAAAATAAATACTGTGTAAGTCAGTGGGGACCAACTCTTTGTTTACCAGCATTCTTCAAAATAACTTATTTTATGTTCAACTTAAGAAAGAAACTTATACAGGTTTGGAATGAGATGAGGGTGAGCAACTGATGACAAAAAGATATTTTTTGTCTAATACATTTTGCATGGCTGTGCTGTTTTCCACCTAGTTTAACAGCGAACCGGTATGAACCAGCCTAGACAAGCACAGAAATTCATGTTCATGTCTTTTCATGCTTGAAGGAAAGCGATTCATTTTTTGTGGCTCTAAAAGATAGCATCCAGGAGAACTGCTTAAAATGAAAGATTCACAGTACTTACTGTCAGACCACCGCATGGCGTCATCTAGTTGAGATGGGATCCCTTTCCACAGCGCCGTGTCTTTTGGGTAGCCGAGGTCCATTTGCCGCAGATGGTCATCATAGCGCCAGTAACGGCTGTCCTTAAAGAAGTAGGTCTTCTCATTGTGCAGCCAAACAAATACAGCATCCACTCCCTCCGCAGGCAGTCCGAAGTCTGTGATAGAGCGTGGGTAGCCCTCTTCAACATTATTGTCCTTGAACACCCAATATTTCCCACCTAGGGAATTGAGAACAACTTATTGTGAGGTGGGAAAATTGTAGGCTTCATTAGCAGCAAACCAGATCAGAAAACACAGACCTGCTGTGAAATACATTTAAATGCTCTAAATATACAACATGTGTTCTTTTTACCTCTGTGCTTTTGAGCTGAAATTGGATTTGAGGAATGACTTCAAAACACTCTCGCATTATATCTTTGAAGGACATTGTTTGCTTTATATTCCAACTCTTATTAGAAATGACATTTACAGACTGTTAAATACCAATCATTTCAAGAATTTTTTTTTTTGCGAGTGAGTGTCTACGCTCCAGGGAGCATTTTGTTTTTAATGTCTGGAATTAACTACATTATCAGGGTCTTTTTGAAATCATTTTAAAGAGTCTTTGATAGATGTTCATGATCTCTTTAACTATAGAATTACCACAGATTACTGACTGCTAAAAGCGACAAACACAGTGTAATATGGACATTTTCTAAATGTGTTGCACAAAACACGACACCACAACGCTAAGGTGCTGCACTCATCCAGTTCAGAATGAGTCATGTGCCAAAATGCAATACTTAAGGTGAGGAATTCTGACAAACCAGTCAAGATGTACAAGTAATAATTAAAGGAAACGTTATATCGAAGGGTTATAATTAATGTTAACTTCATAAAAGATTAAATCCAAGCATTTACCTTTAAAGAACACAATCTTATGGTCTCCAGGTCTCTCGTATACAGCATCCACGCTGTCTAGGTTGGCAGGCAAACCTCTCCAGAAGCGATGGATCTGAGCTGGCCTCAACGACACCAGGTGCTTCTCACGTGTCAGACGCCAAAAATACTTCCCTGATGAGAGGTTTGACAGTAAGAATGTGTGGTTATTGGTGTGTTTATGTAAGTTTATGGTGTAATTACTGTATGTGCTATCATATTATATGTATAAGGGACATTGGTTAATAAAGCATGGAATGTGTGCGTGGCCGGGGGCAGTGGGTAGGAGGGTGCCCAGCTGGCAGAACCAGCCAAGCAAATACAGTGCACAAATGAAAATATATCAAAATGCAGACAGCTGTAGTCTGGAGACAGTGCATTCATGACTAAACAGGAAAACAAAACAATTTCACAGCAGTGCAAGTTCAAGGTTTTTGCATCATGAGAAAAAAAAGTTTTATTGTGTCCACAAAACTGAGTATTATAATGCAAAAGATTAAAAATAAATAAATAAATCATAAAAATAAAAAAGAAAATTGTTTCTTTCATGTTTTAACTTTATCTTCTCTAATTCTAATGGGATAAGAAAATTAATGCAAAAAAAAAAAAACTAAATTTCATATTTATGTATATTTAGGTACATTAATATCTTATATATACATATATCTTATATATATTTATAATAAACAATAATATAAATTTTAGTCATAATATATCATGAAGTTATGCTTTTTTTATTAATTTTAAGATATTGGAAAACAAGACACAAAATACCAATTAAGATAATGTTTTTATTGATATTTTGTAGTTTATACTCACAAAAGGGTGTATTCTTTATACATGGTCTGTTTCTAATAGCTACTGATTTCACAAGACTTCAGGGTGTTCTTACCTTTGAAAAAGAAGGCCTCCCCTCGAATCTGGGCAACAGCATCAAAGTGGCTAGTGCATCTGTCAGGGGCATCAGGGGCAGATCTGTAAGGAAAAAATGGATAAGTTTTAAATAAATGGCTTTGCAAGACATGTGAAGGTAGAGCATAAGACGTTCACTAGTTGAAGTGTTTGTTTCTACATAAGTAAATCAATAATTATGGAAGGAATTTATGCACACCTTGAGGTGGTCATGCTGTCTCAGAGCAATGCAGAATAAGTTCACTGCTGCATAATTTTAAATAATTACATGATCCAGAATCAGTTATTTCAAAAATACCAGAGGAGTCATGGTTTAGCTGGTTTACATGGTCTAGTTAGGCCCTACTGGTAGATGTCTTGACTACAACTTCTGTCTGGAAAGGGGAAAAGTTGCATTCAGTCAAAAACAAAAGGAAACAAACAAACAAACAAACAAAAAAACATGACAAAACAAATTGCTAATAAATTACTAAAATAAAACGAAAAATAAAATAAAATGCTAAACAATTACTAAATAAAATATAACATAAATATAACAATTAAAAAGATATAATAAATAAATAAAATGTATTAAATAAAGTTTTGATTTTTTTTAATAAATAAAAAAATAAAAATAACATGCTAAAACATAACAAAAATAAAATGCTAAACAATTACTAAATAAAATATAACATAAATATAACAATTAAAAAGATATAATAAATAAATAAAATGTATTAAATAAAGTTTTGATTTTTTTTTAATAAATCAAAAAATAAAAATAACATGCTAAAACATATTTAAAAATAGAAAGTAAATGTAATAAAAAATAAAATAAAATTATATAAAATATATAAAAAAATAAATATGAAATAAAATATTAAAAAAAAATCTATAGTGTAAGCTAAAACAGTAAATGTATTTATCTCAAGACATTTGTCAGGTTTTCTAAAATAAGCACTACTTTCTTATGCCACCATTTAAATATCAAGTTTAAAATCAGCAGAAGCCGCTGATTTTAATTTGAAAGCATTGGCACTTTTACTGTAAACCTGTAGAGTACATTATTATTTTTGTCTAACTATGGCTATGTGCAACCAGACTTGAATGTCTTTACTATGTGCTTGGTTTAAGATTGGGCAAATCAATGAAGATGTTATCACCAGCTTGCAACAGAACCTCTGAATGCGTTATCCCCTCGGCTAATGACTGACTTAGCACCTTGACGTGGCTGGGTTGTTAATGATGGAGCAATTATGGTGACAGAGCTGCTTTTGTGAGCTGGAACTCGCTTGACACTTTATTAACAAAGATTTCATTCACAGCTTATTAGCTGAGCACTCTGAGAGGAATATATTACTGACCTTTGTCAAACTAAATCTACCTGTCTCACATGTCTGCCATGAGGATGGAGGGAGAGGAAACAGAGAGGTGCACGCTGCTCTCAGAGCAGCTAAATGCTTGCTTACTTGGGGTCAGAAATTGAGTCTGTAATTTGTGTCATTCTGGCATTTGCTTCAGGAAGGTTGAGTGCAGTTGCAGGTGCATTATGAAGTCCATACATACTTTCCTTCTAAATGATGGACTGCTACCTCTACAATTCAAAATATTCAGAGGAGTGTGGATTTGTGGACACACGCTTGTTGACTCACGGTATCATAGATCTGTTTTCGGGGAGGTCAAGCAGGACGGGAGGTTCGGCGGTTTGAGAGGGGTCATCTGGCTTCATTGTGTGCGATACAGACTCTCGAACACCTGACAAAACACAATGCGAGTTCAACTTGCACAAAGGCAGAAAAACAGCACATTTCTGAGAGGAACACACGCTAAGGGTGTGCTTTACTTTTTGACAAACCTTATTACACTAACAATAATAACTTAAAAGTAGAGATAACAGCCAGTCTCATAAAATTAGTTTTGCAAAACTACCATTGCCACATAAAGAGAATGTATGAGTAATACTGTGCAAGTACAAATAAGCTAATGAGGATAAAGTTTGACACTCAACAAAATGTACAAGTTCATTCCTTCTTTGTTCCAATTCAAATATTATTTTCTAAACTTTTAATAGCCCGAAAACATTAAATATTCTTATTTTGTGTGTGGTTGATACTTGACAGGTTTTATAATCATATGATAACTTATTATAAAACAAATTTCTGTCTTAAAAACACACATACAACATTCATCATCAAAAATCTTACAGTATGCGATTCATGTTTGGGGTCCCATTAAATGACCCAAGGTAAGAAAAATTATTAAACACGATAAATTTGTAACCCTTTACAACAAGGTTCCATTTATTTACTATATTTAATGCATTAACTAACAATGAAAAATACACTGTTACAGTATGTATTAATCTTTGTTAACGTTAGTTGATAAACATACAACTGTTCATTGTTAGTCCATGTTAGCCCAGGTCCATTATATAACATTAATAGATTTATGAGACTTTTGATTGTTTTTAGTTCTCAGATATGTTTTAATTATTAATTTGGTATCAGATATTTCTCCTAAAAAAGGAGACACAGATGAGACTCTTATCGTATATCAACTGCTGACAAACAACTAGAGAACTGAGCTACAAAATCGGTGTGGTTATCATGACTGAGATAAACTGGTCTTTGGAGACCATTTAGTTCATATTGAAATGACATAGCACAACTTCAGGCATTATTGAGATGAAACACACAAGAAGACACCTGAGATTGTTGGAATCTTTTTTCCAGGAGGACCATCTGAGAAGCAAATGAACATTAAAAGATTTTTTAATGGAATATTAAGTCCACTACGAAATACTATTATTAATATAAAGACAGTCAACTCAGCAGAACATAAGGGTTAATTAATTGGACAAAAAGCAGTGGTATTTAACTCTGGATATGTGCACGCTAATTAAACTGCAGAACATATATTAAATACTTGGCCCGGGTTCACCTTCTACTCTAAGTTCCAGAGCTCCTGGCAGTATTTGCTTGTATTTGAGCCTATCTTGATCCTTCCATCTCTATCTATAACTCTCTCTAACTCTTTGCTTCCCACCATGTGTGTTTGCAGCACCGTTCTGCATTCTGCATGTTGATTAGCAGGGTCCAAATCATGGTGATGACCAATTAATCTCTGTGCTCCTAGCCTGACTCAACTAAGCCATTTAATTAAATCAATAGTGCCCCTATACAAACCCAATAACTTCCGCTCTCTGTGCCCTTGGTTTAGTTCCGTTATTTACCTGCTGGGATCACAAAAAAGGGCAGCCTGCAGAGGGGGCATGCAGTGCCAATCACTGCAAATTACAATGAGCACTTCAGCTAAAAACAAGGTAGTGTGAGTGGGTAGGGATAGAGGAAATGCAGAGAACTGCTAAACCAATTCTACATGCCAGTCAGAATGTGCAAGTGACGTGAATGCACTCTTTCCATAACAACTCACAGTTACGCTTTATTTTAAGAGGTCCTTGTTACAGTGTTATTATACATTTAAAGGGTCATATGACATTGCTAAAAAGAACATTATTTGGTGTATTTGGTGTAATGCAATGTGTTTATGCGGTTTAAGGTTCCAAATTTTTTTTCCACATTCCACAATAAACTTTTTTTCCCAGTCTATAATAACAATATTTCTGAATATAATATAATATTTATTTGTATTTTAATATATATATATATATATATATATATATATATATATATATATATATATATATATATATATACTAAAATTAAAATTCATTTTTTAAATTTTTTTATTTTAATTTAATATATATATATATATAAGTATTTCAGTTATACTAAAATAACTGTTATAACTTAATAAATTAGGATAATAATAAAAATGTCTGAATATAATGAATATAATACTCATTGTATTCGAATATTATATTATATATTATTATATCCAAGCACTCAGAATGGTGCAGGTGTATCTGTGGAACCTGATTCTAGTTCTTTTAGTGAATATGGCAATAAGACGACGCAGACAGTGCATGTAACGGCACTATCAGCAGGCTCATTCTTAGTGTCATTCTTGTGTGTTTACTGTTGACAGATTACAGCATCTATCTGTCTGTATGTCTCGCAGAGACTGTGCCTTCGAGTTGTCGCTACTTGTCACTTTTCGATTCTCCAACAATGCCAAGGCATCTGAGATTCAAACAGTGATAGCAGGGTGTCCGTGTTTGATTGAAGAGCTCAGCTCACACAGTCTGCCACAGTACCTGTTTCCAGCTAACTGATGGAGAGGAAGGAGGTACAGGAAGTAAGAAAGAAGCCAGATGTGACCAAGGGGTGGACGTTCTTACCATAAAGCTGCCAGACGCGAATCTTGTCTTCGTACGGGAGGTTGTACTTGAGCGGGTCGCCCACTGGCCCCTGATAGTAAGGGCGCATGATGGACTCAATGGCAGAGGTGTGTGCGAGTCCTATGGCGTGGCCAAACTCATGCACCGCCACTGCGAAAAGATCCATTCCATGAGAATCTGATGAGAAAAGACAGAAGAAAGAAGAAATGTTAGAGAAAAAAGTTTTTTTCTACATAATAACAAAGCAGAGGAAGAAAGTATTGCCTTGATGAGAGGTTTTTTAAACTGGGGTCCACAGAAACCCAGACACCAAGTGGGTTCTACATAAGGTTTGTGAAAATGTTCAGAGCATAACAGTGCAAAAAAAAAAAAAATCCATAAATGATGCAAAGTAAATATCAAATAATAAAATAAATAAATAAAAAATGCATTTCCAAAGACCACCATAGAGTTGTACAAAAAGAAATGGTGAAAATATATAAAATAAAAATACATTTTAAAAATGAATATGATTTTTATATTGTATTTTAATTACATAAATAATAAATTAGAATTTTTACATTATTTAAATCATGAAATAAATAACAAATGATTTTATTTTATCGATGGCTATAGTTTTAAATTTCACTTTTGATTAACACATTTAACAGTACTCTATAAATGTTCTATAGAAATTATTTCAGAACTCTATTTTACTTAACTTTACTTACTATCCAAATGATCTTTGGCATAAAATAAAAATCGATCACTTTGACCCATACAATGTATTTTTGGCTATTGTTTCCAATATACCCCAGCGGCGTAAGACTATTTTTGTGTTCCAGAGTCACATATATTTATTATTTACCATGTGGCTAACATTATATATATTAAAACCATGTGGTTAGCAAATCTCACAAATTTTGGTGAAGAACTTCTGAAGAATTTGATGAGATTCCTGACTGGGCAAATATGAGCACAGTTTGAGGCAACATTAAGAAACACGCAAGGAGAACAATCTGAGAAGACCTCAGCAATTTGCTCTCCATGTAATCTAAATGAAAAAACTGAAACTGAAAACTATTTTCTTTTGTGGTATTTCTGTCCTTTTGAACACCAAACAGCTTGTTTCATAAGGATGAAGACATCCAGTGTAATCATATCCTGTAAATCACAGTGATTAAATTGGGAATAGTTCAGGATGTCCACCCACATTATCATTTCTCAACACAATGAGCTGGTGATTGACAGGGGGGTCTGCGCCATTAAACGTTACTCACCTTTTTCATTATCTCGCTTTAGTACACAGAAAGATCCGTGCGATGCAGCCAGCCATAAAAAACATTCACAGCTTCCTGTTAAATGGCCCCCAGAGATGGCAACAAAAACGCAGCCAGAGTTAGGAAAGTGTCATTGGATTTGGAGGAATAGAGAGAGAGACAAACAGACAGGAAGAGATCTACAGACAGACAGAAAAGGACTTTGTGCTCTACAAACTGTGAAAATTGGAAAACGCGTGACAGTTAACCTAACGCTTCAGGTCTGTAAAAGCAGAAAACAGCTAGTCAAGCTCCTCTGAGCAAAACCGAGGATTAAATCGGTGACTTGCTCATTAAGATTACGACTCAAAAGGAGCTGTGTATCACTAACGGAGACTCGGCTCCCTCATGTGGGTTTCCTGCTTCTTACATTAGCATAATGCACTTTTAAGATTATGCAAACAAAAGAGGCCGGGACCTGATTCACTCGATGAGGAAAGTCACTCAAGTTTTCAGCAGCACAATGCAGTCATAATCTCAAATTGTGTGTCTTTTAAAGGAACAGTACAGATAAAAATGAACATTCTGTCTATACTCACCCTCATGTCATTTTAATTCTATATGAATTTCATTCAAAAAATTGCTTAAAAAGTAATCACCATCCTCAGGCTATATATATCCAAGATGTACAGTAGATGAGTTTGTTTCTTCATCAAAACAGATGGAGGAATTTAGGAATGCATCACATGCTCACCAATGGATCCTCTGCAGTGAATGGGTGCCGTCAGAATGAGAGTTTAAAGAGCTAATGAAAAGATAACAATAAGCCACATGTAGTCCACACAACTCCAGTCCATCATTTGTGGATCAAAACGGCTAAAATATGAGTCCTTTATCCAAAATCTCCAGGGAAAAATCTGAATCAGGAGAGAAATATGCACAAATAAGGCATCACACAAATAAAATCCAAAACAGTTCCAAATAAACACGTTGGTGGATTTTGATGTGAGAGGACAACAGGTAAAGGAAGTTATGATTTAAGGACTTTTTATTATATTTTAAAGTTGAAATGCCTTATGACGTATATTTGTTTATTACAAACACAGCTTTTTAACTTCACAAGATATTAATTGATGGACTGGAGTTGGGTGGATCCTTTGTTGATTATTGCAATGTAATTATCAGCTGTTTGGACTCTCATTCTGACGCCACACATTGACTGCAGAGGATCGATTGGTGAGCAAGTGATGTAATGCTAAATTTCTCAAACTCTGTCATGATGAAAAAACAAATCTACATCTTGGATAGCCTGTGGGTGAATACATGTTTATTTTTGGGTGAACCATTCTTTTAAAAGAACTCATCTGTTTAGAAGGACATGAGGGTGAGTAATAAATGTCAGACATTTTATTTTTGGTTGCACTCCCTTTAAGCCAACATACATTAAAGAAAGACTCGTGACTGATGAGTTTTACCCTGTGTCTGGTTAGCAACTGCTGTATCTGATTGTAGGCTGATTTGTTTAGCACAAGCTAGCGATTTTTCCAGATGAACTTTGTGCAGATCGGGTTCCAAAGGAGGAGATGCGGAGGATGACAGATGGATGTGAAGCAATCTGATTAAGACCTTACGCACTGGAAACATCTGGTACATGGCATCCTAGAGCAACAAGCTGAAGGTGTCTGTCACAGATGACTGAAATAAATGAGTGTAAACTATTTTAAGACTGAAATTTAGCCTGTGCGTGTTAACAGTTTGGCCCTGGATTTCAGAAGCTTGTTTGGGTGAAGGTTATGGTATTAAAGTACCTTCTGTTCAGTAAACAAATACATGTGTTAAGGATTATCAGATCAGAATGGCTTTAATGGAATAGTTCACCCAAAAATGGAAAATCTGTCATCAACTGCTCACCCTTATGTCCTTCTAAACCCACAGAAGTTTCTTTCTTGTTTTGTACTGGTTGCTGTTTTTGCAATAAATTGTGGTGGCTTTTTAAGTTTCAAAAATTCACACAATAAAAGCATCACAGACATGAATATTTCAAATCTTCCAAAACGATACAACACCTTTGTATCAGAAACCACTTTTTCGATTAGATTCTTCACAACTCTTAATTATAAATCACTGAGACTGAATCATTAGTTTCAGTCAGATCTTTTCAGTGAAGTCTGAATGAGTAATTAATGAATTCAGTTTCTGAGTTCAAATAACTTTTCAAAGAATTGTGAATCAAGTTCACAAAACAGGTCTGAATGATTTTTTCGTGAATCAAACTGATCTGGTTCTGAAGTTAAACTGACTCAATTATGTGGTCATATGGATTTGAAAATGATTTGAAATAAAGCAGAAGTGTTAAATGAGCTACTTTTATCATTTATTATTGTGCTTTTGTGAACTTTGAGTTCACATTGCAACTGCATGTAAAAGAATAGCCAATATAATTCATCAAAATTTATCCTTTTGATTTATACAGAAAAAGAAATCCATACTAGGTTTGAAGGACATGAGGGGAGTAAACAATGAATTGATTGATTGAATTGATTGAACTAATCTGTTAAAGTCAGTGAAGCATATAGGCAGGAAGTTGAAGATTTCTTAAAATAACCTTCTTCTGAAGGTAAAAAGCTCTCTCTCTCTCTCTCTCTCTCTCTCTCTCTCCTGCATTGTGTTTGCAGAAAGGAAATCAACAGTAGACACCGCTAATGACTGGCGCCTCGCTAAAATGGACGATAATGGACCAGGGTCTTCTGCCTCATTTTGTCATACACACAAAAAAACGTGGTCACGCACATGAACATTAAATACAATAGTGAATTACAGGCTTGGGTCAAATTGCAAAAAGTTGATCAAAATCCACCTGCTTAATGAGCCTTTTGTTTTGGCCACAACAATCAGTCTGCATTAGTGAACAGCCAATGAAGGCATAATTAATAAAAGAAATCTGCCTGCTGTCATAAAAACAGAGACACTCCTGTGATTCCACTCGACACATGATCCATGGGAAAATGGGATGCCTCTGCTGCTGTGCAACAAGTTAAAGGATAGCCGCAATCTCAAACAGAGTAGTTCGGATTCTGTCTAATCTCCATTAAGAGTTAATTATACTGTACACAGCAGAAATGTCTCTTTCCGCTGTTCCCTCAAAGAGAAAATTCTTGTTATGTCAAAAACAATATGCTTACAGTTCTCCAGACTGAGTTGGAGGGAGAGAGAAACACGTTTGCATGATAAAGCTTGCCTTTTTTATGGAGTTCAATCATCTGAGCATTAAAAATGTATATTCTTGACGGATGTAAGGATCTGCATCTTAAAAATAATGCATTTTAATGTAAAAATGTCAATCTTACTGTTACATAATGATTTTTGAAAAATCATCATTAGGTGTTTCTTTTGAAACAAATAGCACTAAAAGTCAATAATAAAACTGAAATCACAGTGTAAGTTTTTACCTGTCGTCTACAGACGCGTTTGGAAGTTCCGTTCGCAGCAGGAGGCTGTGTGTGTGTTCTATCAGGATCACATTAATTATTTACACCCTCTGGCAGCACCGTGCTGTAAACTACTAAACTCAGATTCACATTCTGCCTACCGCTTAATAACAAGTTCTTCCTCACCTTCGAAACAATACATCCAGCTCTTTATTTTAGTATTACTCCGTGTTTCGTCACTTTGAAGGGGCAAAACATTTTCTTTAAGAATGGACAAAATGACGCTGATGAAAATTACCTGTACATTCTAAAGCTGTGATTATAAAAATAAAATAAAATAATTTAAGGCAATTTAGCATGAGGCTACAACAAAATGTGGGGTCTGAGTTCCGATATATAAACAGTCCAAAAAAAGAAAAAGAAAAAAAGAGAGGATAGTCTTGCTGGATAGTCTTGGGCAGATGGAAAGCCAAAAATAACACGGTAAATTAGGAAATTTTAGGCTGAAATCTTGGGCTTATTACAACGGCCCATTATGAATAATGGCTGGTAATGATGAGAATAACCGATGACCATATGGGAGGAGCAGGTGCAGGTGGTCATTAGATGGACAGTGACCGTGTTATGGTGTAGGGTCAGTTGATCACACACAAAGAGGTGGAGGGCTTGTCTTCAGCAGGAGTGAGAGATGGAAGACTCAGCCGTGTATGTCGAGACAGTACAAGTGGGTGGTGAAAGGCTTTGTGATTTTTAAGTAGGACTTTCCCTCCCCATTTCTCTTTCTCTCGTTTTCTTTCTCTTCGTTCAATCCTTCATATTACATCCACACCTGCCAAAGAACGGAGCAAACAGATGCTCATCTGATGGGGGCCTAATTGGGGCAGACTCTACAGCTGTCCAGGAGCATATGTCTCATAGCCACAAGAGAGCAGAGTAGGGATGCAAAGGGTTGTTTGAACCAACTCCATCAGGGTCCACTGACTGGGCAGGATGGGGTAAAAGGAACCCCACATGCACCCATGCTAATTATCAATCTCGTGGTTAGTGCAGCCTCTCGGGCAAACATGTGCATTTCAATCATAAAACCTGACAAAAGTCTTATTTACACATTTACACACACATATAGAGAGATATTGTATGTACAGTTCATGTCATTTTAAATAAGCTTACTTAAGCATAAAAAAATGTCTGTTGCCTGTAGGCAGCACTATGCTGTAGAGAGGGTTAAACAAAGAAAAGAGTTATGTCAAAATGATAATTGATTAATAAATCATTATATGTATTTTATCTGCTCCATAAATAATTCTAGATACCTTATCTGAATTGTTTAACTGTGTAGAATCCACATAAGCTTGTTTTTGGTCAAACTGTCCAAATTTACAGCAGGGCATGCACACAGGCTGAATGTAAATGGAACTCTCCAGTAATCGTTCCATCCCTATTGCCAGGGATACAGTTTTTTACAGTATTTTTGATCAAATAAATGCAACCTTGGTGATCATAAGGGACTTCTTTCGAAAATATAAAACAAAACAATAACAATTTACAACTTTATCAGCTTTTTGACCGATGAATAATAATAATAAATGATAAATTAATTTAAATTATTGAAAAAGATACAGGGCTCCTTGGATGAATACAGCGAACAATTTCCTCTCATTCATATACCTCATGCTGTCTTACCTGGCGATCTGAAGGTCCAGGCTTCATCATCATCAAAGTGCGTGTCTCCCGCTGTGAACCGTTCTCCAGGAAAGAATGCGTGGGCTACTGTGCCACCGGGTCCGTCGAAAGGGTATCCATCGTTGTGATCCGCTTTGGTGAAATCAATCTGAATGTCTGCCTCATTCCCCGCCACCTCATGGAAGTTGAGAGGAGCAATGTCACTCCACACTTTCAGGGCATAGTACATAAGCGCCCGCACCATGTCCCGGCCCAGCAAAGCTGACTCCTTTGGAAACGTCCTTACCCTGTGAAAGCAGAAACATGAGTTCATGTTTGAAACAGTGGCTTGAAATAGACAAGAATCCCTTTGTGAAACCACCGACAGTGCTAGAAGATAAATTCAGCATTGCTTTGAACGTATAATTAGGACAACACATGCAGCAGGTTGTCAAAAACGGTTCTGAAAGCCCATCTCGGGGCTCTTTCTAACTCAGGGTTAGTTCCATGGTAATGCATTTAGGAGTTACAAAATATCTTCTTTCTCTCTATTCTCTTTTACTCGAGGTAATTCGGGTGAATTGGAGGTCCACTATACTCCCCACAATCATGGTAATCACTTCCTCCAAGGGCAATTTGAGCCCTTTTTCAGAGGGTACAGAGGAAGATCGATGAGAAATTAATTTCCGAGTGCTGGCTCTATAAGTGCCCACTAAAAAGTGTGCCCTCTGCACAAAATACACTTATCCTTTCTGCACAAGCACTGGGTTCAGGCATTCCATTACATTTGCAGAACATTGACTCTTTTAGGGTACTTTGGGTGCTGGTAGCATATTCGCACCGGTTGCTCAAGGTCAGCATGTAGATTTAGTCAAGTTCTATTGCAGTACATGTGATAAGTTTACAGTGGGTTGGTTCAAAAGGAAAGGTTGGAGATGCACAGTAATGCCGTGCCAAGGTCAGCACTGCCCCCAGCTGCATTAACAATGAGCTAAGTGACCTCTTTGTGTACTAACATTCTCTGTGTGATGTGCTACACGGTTTGTACATTAATTCATCTCACCCCACTGCTCTTTTGCTTGCCTTCTGCCAGACATGCAGTAAACATCCTAAGCATTTCTCACACAGCAAAGAATACAAATCTAATGTTTGAAAGGTAGAAATCTTTGCTTAGGTTCATGGTGTAGCCTAACCTAAGATGATCACGGTCTAGGTCAAGTGTTGCAAAGAATATGTGCCAAAAAAATATGTATTTTAAATGTAATATATTATTATTATTAGTAGTAGTAGTAGTAGTAGGTTTTTTTGGTGAAAAAAGAATTTGTGGAAAAATATACAACAAAGAAAAGACATAAAAAGATCAAAAATATAATATAATGTGATATAATTGTATTTAATATAAATTATTTTGTATTTATAAAAAATATTTTGCATTAATTTGCATTATATATATGTATATGGGGTAATAAGTAATTAGAACAATTATATAATAACTAATATATAATTTACATGGAAAGAGAGAGAGACATACATGCAAATTAACTTAAAAAACAGTATATATATATATATATATATATAAATATATAAATAAATATAAATATATATATAATACATAAATATCATTTTGTAATTAATAAATATATATATTTTTAAATATATTCTTCTTCTTCTTCTTCTTATTATTATTATTATTATTAAGTAAACATTAAGAAAGAAAATACATATTATAATAATTTTGTGGGGAGAAATACACTCATGTTTTTTGTTTAGTTTATATATATATATATACATATATACATATATATATATATATATATATATATAATGTAAATAAATTTAGAATAGTAGACTTTTCTGGGGTTCCTGCTATTTTTTCCAATTAGTTCATTAGTGCATTTTTTTTCTTCTTTTTCTTATGCAATCCATTCTGTTTCCCTGAAATGTCCTGTTAGAACAGGTTTACAAGCAATAAGTTCAGAGCTATGGAAGGAGGTATGAATTTCTAGTTAAATTTTCCATCTATTTTCGCCATAATGTGCCCTTGGTAGGGTTTCAATAGATGGCCAGCATAAATTGGAGAATAATCAAGGCAGTTTTTTTTACTTCATGTCGTTTGGTTATTATACAGGCACTAGCAGGGGCAGCTAACCTGAAAGCAAGGCAAAGTGCCTCAGGGAAGATTGGCCATCCCAGCAGCATGTAAACGGCCAAATGTTGAAGTTTAATTTTCAGTCACAATCCCACTTCTTTGTCTCTATGTGATACAAGACTGATTAGACAGACAAGAGGGGAAAGGGATGAAAAGAGAGAAAATGACAAATAGATATCAGGGGGAACAAGTTCAAAAGAACTCATTTCCTCTATTCTGTGGTAATTCTCACAGTGGGTCTGACTCCTGCAGATCAGTGGTACAGACAGAACATTTACTGTATGGTGTTAATCACACATCAAATCAATCCTCCACACTTACAACTAGGCACTGAGAGTGACACTGCTGGGCGGGTGTTTTAAAGGAATGATTCCTCAAATTAGTCTCTGTAAAATTATGAAACAGACAGGAATTTATTGAAGACCTTTATATCCAACTTATCAGAGAATCTTTTTTTTCTATCCTTTTTTTTTTAATTTGCAATGTCCAATTCATGAATTAATCATTCCTTTGAGTCAGTTTTTTTTTCAATGAACTAACTGGTTCACCATGAATCAACAATATGAATCTGTTTCTTACATAAAGCAATCATACGAGATCAGACTTGGAATATAGTGTTTGAATCATATTAAACCAATTTTCATCCGTTTTGAAGCTTGAAAGTTTCGTTCTCCATTTATTACACAGTCCTGCATCTTAAAAAAAAAAAATTCTGATGATTTGCAAAATAAGTAAAATAAAAAAGCCGACTTAATTTGACCATTTAATGAGTTCAAAAATATCAGAATCAGAATCAGAAAGAGCTTTATTGCCAAGTATGCTTGCGCATACAAGGAATTTGTTTTAGTGACATAAGCTTCCAGTAAACAGACACACAACAACACACAGAAAAAAAAAAAAAAAAAAAAAAAAAAAAAAATTTACGGGAGAATTACAAATTGGCAAATAAATAAGTGTATAAACAATTGTGCTATAAATGATAATGGAATAGGATTGAGTGAGATGCAGGAATGTTCTAGGATGGAGGGGTAACAAATAAATATAAGGATATTGGACATTTTTGCATAAGCATAAGTTTAAGTGGGAAACATTTAACTGTTCATGAGGTAGATTGCCTGGGGGAAGAAACTATTCTTGTGCCTTGCTGTTCTTGTATTTGCGGCTCTGAGGCGCCGGCCAGATGGCAAAAGTTCAAAGATGGGGTGACTTGGATGTGAGGGATCCAGAGTGATTTTCTGAGTCCTTTTCCTCACTCTGGATGTGTACAGTTCTTGGAGGGTGGGCAGGGGAGCACCAATAATCCTTTCAGCAGTCCGAACAGTTCTCTGTAGTCTTCTGATATCTGATTTTGTAGCTGAACCAAACCAGACAGTAATTGAAGTACACAGGACTGACTCAATGACGGCTGAGTAGAACTGTTTCAGCAGCTCCTGTGGCAGGTTAAACTTCCTCAGCTGGCGAAGGAAGTACAACCTTTGTTGGGCTTTTTTCACAATGGAGCCAATGTGATTGTCCCACTTCAGGTCCTGAGAGATGGTGGTTCCCAGGAATCTGAATGACTCCACTGCAGCCACAGTGCTGTTCATGATGGTGAGTGGGGAAAGTGCAGGGGGGTTTCTCCTAAAGTCCACAGTCATCTCCACTGTTTTGAGCGTGTTCAGCTCCAGGTTGTTAAGACTGCACCAGACAGCCAGCTCAACCTCCTGTCTGTAAGCAGACTCGTCACCGTCCTGGATGAGGCCGATGACTGTAGTGTCGTCTGCAAACTTCAGGAGCTTGACAGAGGGGTCTTTAGAGGTGCAGTCGTTGGTGTACAGGGAGGAGAGCAGAGGGGAGAGAACACATCCCTGAGGGGCACCAGTGTTGGTGGAGCAGCTGTTTGACATGAATTTCCCCAGTCTCACTAACTGTTGCCTATCTGTCAGAAAGCTGGTGATCCACTGACAGATAGAGCTAGGAACAGAGAGCTGGGTCAGTTTGGTCTGGAGGGTTGTTGGGATGATGGTGTTGAAAGCCGAACTAAAGTCCACAAACAGGATCCTCACATAAGTCCCTGTTTTGTCCAGATGTTGCAGGATGAAGTGCAATGCCATGTTGATTGCATCATCCACGGACCTGTTTGCTCGGTACGCAAACTGCAGGGGGTCCAGTAAGGGTCCAGTGATGTCCTTCAGATAAGCCAGAACCAGTTTTTCAAACGACTTCATGACGACAGACGTTAGAGCCACAGGTCTGTAGTCGTTAAGTCCTGTTATCTTGGGTTTCTTTGGAATGGGGATTATGGTGGAGCGTTTGAAGCAGGAAGGCACTTCACACAACTCCAGAGATCTGTTGAAGATCTGTGAAAAGATGGGGGCCAGCTGGTCAGCACAGATTTTCAGACAGGCTGGTGTAACGCCATCTGGGCCTGGTGCTTTTCTTCTTTTGTTTTTCTTGAAGACCTGGCGCACATCATCTTCACAGATTTGAAGAGCAGGAGGTATGGAGAGGGGGATTGCAGGAGGTGTTAATGGTTGTGTAGGGAGATGGTCAGAGTGGGTGTTGGGGGTTTCAAATCTACAATAAAACTCATTCAGGTCGTTAGCAAGTCGTTGATTAGCCTCAGTGCAAGGGGATGGTGTCTTGTAGTTTGTGATGGCTCTCAGTCCTCTCCAAACTGAAGTAGAGTGGTTGGAAGTAAACTGGTCTTCCAACTTTTTAGCATAGGTCTTTTTAGCCGCTCTAATCTCTTTGTTCAGTGTGTTCCTGGCCTGATTGTACAAGACCCTGTCCCCATTTCTGTAGGCATCCTCTTTGGCCTGACGAAGGTGTCTGAGTTTTACTGTAAACCATGGCTTATCATTGTTGAATGTTAAATAAGTCCTGGTAGGAATGCATATATCCTCACAGAAACTAATATAGGATGTTACAGTCTCTGTGAGTTCGTCCAGATCGGTGGTAGCAGCTTCAAAAACGCTCCAGTCTGTGATGTCAAAACAAGATTGTAAATCCTGCTCTGTTTCGCTGGTCCATCTCTTCACAGTCTTTACTACAAGTTTAGCAGATTTAAGTTTCTGCTTGTAGGTCGGTATAAGATGAACCAGACAGTGATCAGAACGTCCCAAAGCTGCTCGTGGAACAGAGTGATATGCATCCTTTATTGTGGTGTAACAGTGATCCAGTATATTACTGTCTCTGGTGGGACAGGTAACATGCTGTCTGTATTTTGGCAGTTCACGGGAGAGATTGGCTTTATTAAAGTCCCCAAGAATGATTAAAACAGAGTCCGGGTGTTGTTGTTCTGTGTCTGTGATCTGATCAGCGAGTTTCTGTAAAGCTGAGCTCACATGTGCTTGAGGTGGAATGTAAACACTAACCAGAATGAGCGAGTGGAACTCCCGCGGCGAATAGAACGGCTTGCAGTTGATAAACTGCGTTTCTAGATCAGGACAGCAGATCTTCTTTAACACAGTTACATCTGTACACCACCGTTCATTGATGTAAAAGCATGTCCCGCCGCCGCGCGATTTCCCCGTTGATTCTGCGTCGCGATCCGCTCTAAACAGCTGAAAGTCCGGCAGATGGAGTGCGCTGTCCGGTATGGCGTCATTCAGCCAGGTTTCCGTGAAACACAGAGCAGCAGAGTGAGAGAAATCCTTATTTGTCCGAGAGAGCAGAAGGAGTTCGTCCGTTTTGTTGGGTAGAGAGCGGAGATTCGCGAGATGGATGCTAGGCAACGGCGTTCGAAATCCGCGCTTCCTGAGTCTGACGAGCGCTCCCTTTTTATCAATAAATAAATACAACTTTTTTTCACAAAACAAGAAAATATTTTTTTGTTGCCGAGTTCATCTTTTTAAGCTGACAACAAAGAAAGCACATTTCCCTGACACATTCGTAAACATTACTTCTGCCAGCTTTATGCATTCATTAAAAAACGTATTAGGCTATGTAGGCAATTAAAAACTCATTATCATGAGTTAAATTGTTTATTAATAAACGAGCGATTAGTCAACTAATGCTTCAGATGAACGACTACTAGTTGACCAGAAATTTTTTTAGTCAAGGGCAGCCCTAAATCATGTATTTGAGGCAGTTTTCAGGTGTTCAAAGTAAAATACAAGTTGGTTGTCAAAGGCAAAAAAGCTATAAAATGAACATATTTTGTGAAAAGTGTGACACGCTAGAGCAAAACACTATTTTTCAAATCACAATTTCAAATGTATGCAGGTGTTATAACTGAAAAATAATTTCTCCTTTTGTTTTTCACACAAGGAAGTCAGTCATACAGGTTTTTGAATGGATAAATAAATGAAAACAGTATTTCGACTTTATGGTGCACTATCCCTTTAAAGATCCCCTCAGCCTATTCAGTGCTATGGTTTTTAGTTACTCTCTCCAATCAAACTGGCACGTGCCATGAGGGATAAAAAGAAATCCAACCCTGATGGATTATCTTCATTTGAGTCCTTTGGACATGGGTGGGATTATCTGGCTAAACTACAGCATAATGATTTACAACCTCCACCCTTATTGTGTGGAGGCACCTGGGCTAGCATATCATAGATACCCATGATACTGAAATCACACAACAGCTCGTTCACACTCTCACTGGGTATTGCCCTGAGCATACTGAGCAATTGTGAGAAATGTTCCCATTTTCAGCCGGCACGGAAAGGATTAGAAGCGTCAAGGGGTTTGATCGACAGAAATGCAATGGGAGTAATGGAGGGTGGTGAGGAAAGAGATGCTTATCATAAAGCCATTTCACTCTGCTCCCTACTAATCAGCCTGGGAAATCAACCCCAGAGACACACAGCACAAAAAAACATATTGTCTTCAAAGCAATCACTCCTAATCCATTTGGGTAATTAATGAGATTGTTAACGAGCAGGCAGTGGCCCTAGCGAATGGTGAGGGTCTAATGTGGAATGATGGAGTCATGATGAGAGGCCGTCTCGGTTTGTGACTGATGGTCAGTGCGTTCTGAATACATATGTAGACTGTTGGATCTCTGAGCCTGCGTTCTTACAGGCTGATCAATCATTTATCCATCAGTGTCCACTGAGAGGCCATCCAACTGTCTAGACTAGTAAACTGTCTGAAAAATAGAACAAGAGTAATACTTTGTCCAAAGAAACTTAAAAAAAAAAAAAAAAAAAAATCAAACCCTTAAGGGTATAGTTCACCTAGAAATAAAAATTCTGTCAGCTTTTACTCATCCTCATGTCACTCAAAATTCATATGACTTTCTTCTTTGGAATAAAGATGAGGTCTTTTAAATAATCTCAATGTCCAAATTTATAATGACAAAAAAAAAAAGTAGACGACATGACTTGTACACCTTATTTCAAGTTTTCTAAAGCTTTCTGAGAGTAAGAGAAAAAAATGAGTCATTATTCACTGACAAACTTTCACTTTACTGAACTAGTAACTCAAGAACCCCTGTGAATGGAGTCCATGAGCTGAACTCCACTTCATGGACAATTTAGTCTGAATGATTCTGATTGAGCTTGTTTAAAAGAGTGATTCATGAATTGATTTGATTCTCAAATTTAGCTTAATGATTCAGTCATTATAAACTGTTGCTTTATGGAGAAAAGGCATGAAAATTAATTTTCAGATTCCCTTTTTTGTTACTAGACAACATTGAGGTGAGCAAAATATTTAAAAGACCTTAATAATTTTGTGTTCCAGAAAAAACATTTAAACATCCTCATTTATTCAGATAATTCAGTTAAAAAGTGTAAACACATGTGCGCAC
Source organism: Carassius carassius (assembly GCF_963082965.1). Taxonomy (NCBI): domain Eukaryota; kingdom Metazoa; phylum Chordata; class Actinopteri; order Cypriniformes; family Cyprinidae; genus Carassius; species Carassius carassius. The sequence continues at coordinate 8,551,884 of NC_081790.1, forward strand.
ACACACACACACACACGCACACGCACACACACACACACACACACACACACACACACACACACACATACACTCACACTATTTTCAGTACTCAAAATTAAAGTGCCCCTATTATGGGTTTTTGAAAATTACCTTTTTTGCAGTGTGTAACACGGCTCTAAGTGAATTAAAACATCCTGCAATGTTTTAAATCTCAAAGTGCGCTGTATATAAAGTTATTATCTCTCAAAAGGAAGACTCAATTCTGAATCATTTAAATGAGTCATTTAAAAAAAAAAACGAATCCCAAGATGTTTCATGTTGACGTCTTCTTAACTGAAGACCGCTACAGCAAAAGTTTTCACATTTATGGCTCTGTGTGTTTGCTGTGTAAAACCTTCAGTTGATTTTCACGTTGGTCTGAATAAAAATGCTAATTCATTCTTTGCCACTAAGTACCGCTTTTGGAGCGACTAAAATAGTAGTTTTCCCGGTAACAGCTGTATACAAGGCAGCACTGTACTCACAAATGCTGTTTTAGGCATTACAGCCATGATGAAATGACCAATCAGACCAACCACCGCAGATTAGTATCATGCAAAGGATGGGTTTAGACAAAAAAATCGCTGAGTGAATCGTTTGGGAGTGGTTAAGCAAATAAGGTAAAAATAAATGACTGTTTTTAACTTGGCATGCTTATCAACCTGTTGTTGGGGAGTCCCAAAACCAAAATATGGACATTTCATAACCCGTAATATCAGAATATAATCTTAATTCAATTTACATTTACAATTAACAATTTGTAAAAAAATAAATAAATATTAAGCATGTAAGTATGTTCATGCAAGGAAAAAACAAGAACAAAAATCATTTTGCTATGGGGACAAGAGAATTCTATTATTAACTTCCACTTTTTTTCTGTAAGTAAATTAATATTTGAGTACCGGTATGTTTAGTTATTTTCTAAACAATTGCTTCCCTTAAGAATCTTGATGTGTATAAAAACCTGACAGCATGTGCTGATCAAAGCTCATTGTTTTATACTGTCAGTACTTTTTGCTCTCTTATTGATTCTTCTCTTGCCCAAGCCTATTTTAAAAGATCTCTCCTCACAAACCTGTATGATGGCGCAGTGCAATAATTACTCAGAATCCATCATTGTCTTTCTCCTATCCTGTCTGTCTTTCTTATTCCTTACGCCCCTTTTCAATTGTCTTGGACAGGCTTTTTATCACTGCTCCTAAAACAAGCCATTACAGGCTTTATTACAGTGACCGGCCTCTCGGCGGGTGTACTGGCACACCTCTGTCACTAAATCTGAACCAGAGTGCAAAGCTCCTGACATGAATTGTACAAGAACTGATATAGCTCTCCCAGCTCAGTTATAGGAGTCATTTCACACCAGCCAGCAAAGGGCAGCTCTGTGGAGGTCACATGGCGGGGTCTGACCAAACTCATCAACACAGAAAAGCAAGGTTCAAGCAAAAATAATCCAAAAGCTGAGGGCGACAGAGTGAAGAGGCCAGCGTGAGAGTGTTGTGTAATACATCACACTTTCATTCTCTAAAAGATTTAAATGCACCCATGATTGATATTTAATGAGTTATGTATATTATTTGTTCATATGCATTGCTACATTTTGTTGAGAAATTTTAGGGGATGTCATGCATGTTTAGTTTTGAAGTAATGGCCGCTGGTTAAACTCTCGAATGACCCTTCTGAGTCAGAAAGCCAAACGTTTATTAAGCAGCATGTCTGTGAGGTCAGATGTCTTGAGCAATTTATTCCCGACCATCTGGATGTATGTGTTGAAGATGTTCACAACTCATCTGAATGGGTTTATCAGCTCTAGGATGACGGGAATGTCTCTGCATTTAATAGTTTCCACAAAACTGTTTCTCAGCTTTTCAAGATTTCTTTCTTTTGTGGAACATAAAAGAAGTTAAGCTACTATTTTGATATATAGAATTAAACATTCATTTGAATGTATGCATTTGGTAGGCTTTTTTTCAAAGTGACTTACATTGCTTTTAAAGTATACATTTTGACAGTTCACACATTCTCTGGGAATCAAACCCATTAACTTGGTTTCGCTAGCGCCATGCTCTACTGTTTAAGCTACACGAATGATTTCTTATTTATTCAATAAAAGCATAAGATTTATTTTCTTGATGAGAGACCAAAATTTAAGTTATCATTCACTGAAAATCTCGATCTCATTTGGGTTTGGAGCAACAAGTGAACTTAACTTCATCACATGATTGAAGACCCACAAATTTCTGGGAGTCACCTTTCTGATGATTTTAAAAAATGCAAACCATGAAAAACAACCAGAAATATACATAAAAAAAAAAACTATTGCTTAACAAGCCGATGGCTCTGTACCATATGAAGGACAAAGATCACACTTTAAAAGTTCTTTCAATTCTGCCATGGCAATTTAACTCTAGTTCACACAGCAATTACAATTTAAACACCAGAGAAGCAACTTCCATTAAGATTTGTGGGTGTTATGATATTGCAGTGTGTGTTGAGGTAAAAAAAAAAACGTTGTGATGCTTAGGTCATGTTTATAAGCTTTAAGGCCATTTATATGCTGAGGTAGTTCCTAAATGTTGACTAAATTATATAATTATACTTAAAATGCATCTCTGTTGGGAATATGGACCAAAAATATTGATTTTATTCATTATTACGACTGAAAAAAAAGTGAAGCGCTTTGATTTTACCACCCCGGTTTTGTTTTAATAGGAGCTCGGGAATGAAAACAGCACTCATCAAGCTATTTCATCTACCATCCTACGACTGATGAAGCCATTCAGATGAGGACTGAAACATCTCCAATAAATGGGAAAACATATCTAGATGATCTGGAATAAATTATCAAAGTAATGTTCCTCAGTCGAACTGCTATTCTGATCGCAATGCAATATATTTCCAAGGACGGACAACGTCCACAGAGACCTAATTTCCCAGGCATGAAATAAATCTACCTACAAGTAACAAACATACCTAAACTTTGATGTTTTACCAATCGGAACACAATGGGTAGTAGCAGGGGTTTATTTCACTCTATAGGCAGAGTGAGCGGGATGAGCGTAAGCCTGTGTGATTGACAACATAGAGAATGTGAGATCACTGTGGGATTCTGTAATGAGGAACAGAGAAAAACTTGGTATGAAACCCAAGACAACTTTCTGTAGACAAAGCCCCATATTACACACACACACACACACACACACACACACACACATGATTTAAGAAAAGATACACTGTCAATATGTCATAAAAACAGACAGCCTCAGAAACCACTGGCATTTTGGAAAGTTTCAGTGATGGAAATTGGAACAGTCTGTGTTGAGGGCTTTCCGACACTCATCTGCAATGCTCTATACATCCGATAACATCAGAACATATTATCCTATAAGATAAGAATGTAACCCAGTATAATTCTGAATTTTCTACTTATAATATCAGAATATCAATCAGAATATGAGCCAATTACTTTATGAGCCAATTACTTTCTCAGAATATATGCAATATTGTCTAGTAATAAAATCAGAATATTATTTAGAACATAACCCAATATTGTTTATCCATAATATCAGAGCACAAGTCAATATTTTCTAGCTGTAAATTCACAATATAACTCGATGTGTTCTAACTATAAAGTTAAAATATAACCTCATAGTTTCTATCTATAAAAATATAAATCAGAATATATTTCCAATTTCTAGCAAAAATAAGAATAAAACCCACTATTTTCTAGCTACGAAATGAGAATAAGGTAATATTTTGTTGCTGAAAAACCCAAACTCAACCTTTTCTAGCTATAAAATCTGAATATATTAGCTATTAAATCAGAATATGTCAATATTTGGTCTCTGTACAACCACAATATTAGCCAGATTATATAAATCAGATTAATTTCTTATTTTCTGGCAAAAAATATTTTCTGTTATGAAGTCAAAATATGCTTCAACATTCCAGTCTCTAAAAAAAATGTAAGCCAAAATTGCCACAGAATGTCATTTTCATCCTAGTTTGTACACAAAATTTCATTGCATCACTAATTCTGTCTCTTTCCATCAGCTCTAACTACCACTGAGGCTTTAATTCAAGAATGCATGGATGTCAAATATATCGAATGCATCTCTGACATGTACAGTATAGCTGTCTGACAGGAATCACTCAAACAGTCTCAGTCCCAAAAATGAATGTACCTCCAGGAAAGATGCCTCTTTTTCCATTTATTCTGAGGAGCTAGCGCTCGCTTTCGTCTGCCTGCAGATGTGTCCAGCTCTGACACATCTGGCAGCGAGCAACGAGGGGTCTTCATTAAGCCCAAGGTTGCTTGGTCTGCAGGGAGACATACAAACATGCATAAATACAGACCCATATACATGGCAGAATGCAGATATTTGAATGCTTTTCTCATCCTGTAGACCAGCTGCAGAAAGAAAGATGAACATGAGACAACAAACCAATCTGAATTACACTGGTGGTTATCTACGTCAAAAACCAATGACAATGTGGACCAGAGTTTTATTATGAAAATAAAACATACAAACCTAGCACTCCAGTTTCTTTCAGGCCTCCGAACCTCTGCATGGCTTTGATGGCTCTCGTCAAAGCCTCTTTAGTCTGTAGCTGTCCATTCACAGGATCAGGGGGAGGGAGATAGCCAAACTTGCTCAACCAGTCCTGTGGTAGAAAACAGGCTTTGTGAAAATCATTATATCAAAATTAACAGGTGCTTTCACAAAAATGTAAGATTTCTGATAATACCAGGCAGTTTACAGCAAAATGTTTCCTTCTAAGTACATTTTCATACATCCCTCATCAATTATGTATATTTATGGAAGTAAGAAAATGCACTTGGTTTAATTGGTTAAAATATTTAACCTGCAATTTTAAAGATTAAAATCTTAGTTTGTTTTCTATTATCACATTTCAAATGTGACCCTTGACCACAAAATCAAAAAAAAAAAAAAAGAGATTTAAACATAAGCTTAAAACTTAATAAATAAGCTCTGTATTGATTCATGGTTTGTTACGATTGGACAATATTTGGCTGAGATATAAATATTTGAAAATTTGGTGCAAAAAAAATCTAAATATTGAGAAAATTGCCTTTAAAGTTATCCAGATGAACGTCTTAGCAATGCATTTTACTAATCAAAAATTAAGTTTGAATATATTTACATTACAAAATTATGATCTTTACTTAATATCCTAATGATTTTTTGGTATAAAAGAAAAATCGGTTGCACTTTATTTTACAGTACATGTACTTACATGTACTTATAGTATACTTCAAGAGTATTTATCTAAGCAAGTTCTGGTAATACAAGGTAACTACTGTAGATGGGGTAGGGGTAGGTTTAGGGGTAGGTTCAGGGTTAGTACCTAGTTATTACATAGTTATTGTAATTACTATAATAAGTACATAGTATGTACAGGACTGTAAAATATAGTGCTACCAAAAAATCTATAATTGTAACCCTGTATTTTGGCTATTGCTACAAATATACCCAGCGACTAGCTTTGTGGTCCAGGGTCACAGATGATTTCACTACTTTGCTCTGAGCAGATGCTAAAATTTATTCAGATGCATCAAATTAGAACATGAAAAACTGGCAATTTATTAAGAAATATCCCAGGTGCTTCTTCAGTTTTACTGTAATTAAAAAGTTTCAAGCTTTTTCTTGGGAAAACTATTTTCATTGGTAATCAAGTCATATTCCATTTAACATTCCATCCTGTCAGTTATTTGTAAATCTCATTATTTAGCAAAAAATAAAAAAAAGTTCCTTTCATCCTTCAGGAAGTGACATCAATTTTGGTGAGAAAGAAGTATTTACAATGGATCTAATGAATTTTATTTTGATTAAGTTTGTCTTATACTCATGTTGGCTAACTGTCAGTCAATCACTGAGCAATGGCTGAGACTGACCAGAAAATATTTCTAAAGGTTTGGTATAAAAAAAAGAAAGAAATTATATATATATAAAATACGTACATGTATTAAATATTTAAACCAACAATATTTTTTTTATGAAAACCCATTGAAATCTACAATGATCAGTCACTATTATATAGCTCCATGTCAAGGGTAATTGATCAAACCTCAATGAAATCAGCACTACAGACTTTAAAGAGAAAATCACCACCCATTCCAGCACCCATTCACTTTAACTCAACTCTGACATTGATGGCTATTGCGACTGTGCTGAATGTCTATTAACAAGTATTGATCTGAGTTGGAAATTCAGAGCAATATTAAAGATTCAGACACACTCAATCCTGTTTTTTCCCCCATTGTTGTGCGTTAAGCCAGACTATGTTGAATTTTAATGCTGTTTTGTCATTCAGATCAATAACTGGGATCATCTTCTCACAATTCAACCGATTCCATTACTGAAGTTGTTTTGTGCTAGCACAGCACTCTCAGCAGAGCGTGGAGACGTCCCAGCTGCACGTCAGCCCAGGCCTGCGGGCAAACTGTTTGCGTATGGATTAAATTTAATAAATCTTTGTGCTAAAACACAACGCTACACACTGTAATATGGTTCATTAAAATGTATGATCTCTGAAAGCGCTCTGACTTGATTAATCATGCCACCTTCATCCATTAGAAAAAACACCATCATGGCTACATTAATTATAAGAGCAAAAGAGAATGATTAAAAACGTCAAAGCTTGCTGACTAGGGGTATTATGATGCGGTGGGCTTTCCCTTTAAATGCCAATAAAAGAAAGAGTATGTGCTGCGAGTGGACATACCAAGGTCTTTTAGACCAGTGGTACACAAACAAACCTCTTCACTTCAGTATAACAAATGATGGCACTGACAAGCAAAAGAACTAGAACATCAGCTACCAGAGCTAAAAAAACCATCATAAATTCTGCATTCATACTCTCTTTGAATCAGAATAACTGAAGAGTTGAAAAGTTCACTTCTTGAAGCTAAACTCTGTCATGCTCCTCACTCAAGCCCTACCACACATAATCGAAAGAAAGCTAGAGAGCAGTTAAGAATTAAGGTGCTTCAATCACTTTGAAGTATGCAGTGTGCTTATGGAGTGCTACAAACACTGGACGACTTGGAAAAATAAAAGTAGTGTCTAAGGAACACGCGGTTGAGTGGGTCAACAACATGGAGCACTTACCAGAAGAGCTGACTTACATAAATAGTTCAATTTTCTAACTATCATTTTGTTTCAAACTGTTTGACTTTCTTCCTTGAAAGATGTTTTTAAAAATTTTTTACTGCTCTGTTTCTTTGCCTGCGGATAGTTTTATGTTGCACGTTTTAAGAGCCATATTTTACAAAAATAAAATGAAATAAAAATATAAAATATAAATTTTATAAGATATAAGGATGAAACCCAATATTATCTAATGTAGCTATAAAACCACAATATAATACAATATTATCTAGCCATAAAATCTGAATATAAGCCATTACTATTTTAGCTAAAAACAACAGCAAAACACAATATAAGCCACTAAGCTAAGAATATGACCAATATTGCCTAGCCATAAATTCAGAAAAACATCCCAATCTTTTGGAGCTATTGAATCAGCATATAACCCAAACATCTTTAGCAAAGAATTTAGAATTTAGATCAAGCTAATACAAAATAATATAAAATATAGATTCAGTATAAGGTTTCCAAAAACCTAATTTGAGCCAACAGGAATGGAAAGAAATTTAAAATAAATTTAGACATGAAACTGTATTTTACAGAAAGTCGTTTCGTAGATAATGTGATTTTCTAATAAACCACAAAAGAAAACATCACCTGCGGCTTAAAAGTACTGTACAAGACTGTATTAACAACTATTATCTTTTTGGTTTGATAAATGCTGGCTCTTTTCAGCTATGTGGCGCTATTCTACACTGACTGCTGCCTACTCTCTGTTTCCCTCCTCACTACCAGCAGACATAATTTGTGTGTTGACACACTGTCCAGCTGTGTAAAAGTGTGGAGAAGAGGCTTACTCTTTTTGTGTGAGCTATATTCCCGCTGGCTGAAATATCGATGCATGACGAACCACTGTGCATACTCAGTATCTCATATCACACACATACATATACAGTATACACACACAGATTACTAACAGTCACACGCTGTTATCTGCAGCATACATATCCAAAAACTCAAAGTACAAGTGCTCACTTTTCCAGAGAAAAGTACAACTTGCTGTGTGATCATTAAGTGGATCTGCAAAGTACATACCAGTATTGTTATTATAATTATTTTAACGTTTTTTGTATGATATACACCATATAAAAGCAGCTTTACAGAAGATTCATGTTTCTACATTACAAGAGCAATTTGTTATCAGAGGTGGCTAGAAATGTACAGTTCTTGGAAAATACAAATCAAGCCATTAGTAAATGACTTGTATTCAAAAGGAAATGATAAACATGATTAAGGCATGTTGTGATCCTAATGATTACAATGTTAGGAACATTTGGCAGTTTTGTATATTTATTACAATCATCTTTATGCTAAAATCATCAGATTGCTAGAGATCGGAGGAATTACATATTTATTTATATAAATCTATCATATCATGTGTTGCCATTAATAATACTTTACAACTTTTTTTTTGCAAGTTTATTTTTTATATTTATTAGACTTGCCATCTAACACTCACTTGAAGTCAATATTAAAAACATTAATAATTTAATAACGCTGTCAAATTTCAATTGAATTTGAAATTAAATGTCCATTTTTAATTACATACAGTATATACACCATACACACACACACACACATATATATATATATATATATATATATATATATATATATTAGGGGTGGGAAAAAAAATCGATATTGCAACATATTGTTGTGCTCTCTGTCACAACAAATAATCGATACACTAGCGCCCAATATCGATATTTTATTACAACACAAAATGATTAATTTACCCGTTGTCAGTGTCACTGTCACTACCCAATATCTACCATTCTGTTTGCGGGGGGCGCTGTTCGAGTAAATAGGGGTAAAGTGGCGCAAACAGCGGCCGGTGAAGAACACAAGTTAACTAACAACAACAGAGAATTGCAGAAAAAAAGAGAAGCGAGAAGAATGGCGGAAAACAATAAAAAACTAATCAAAGACCCACCCGCTAGTTTCCACTCTAAAGTGTGGAGACACTTCGGGTTTTACGAGACAGTCGACGGAAAGGCACTGGATAAAGACTATGCAATCTGCAAGAACTGCTTTGCAAAGATAAAATATAACAGCAACACTACGAATCTGCAAATGCACCCCGTTCGCTATCACGGTGAACTACTCTCAGGTGATAATGAGGGCAAACCAAGTCAGCCGACAATCCCTACTGCGTTCAAAGCAAAGCTCGCCTTTGGGTCGCCGAGGGCACAGAGTATCACTAAGTCCATCGCCGAATTTATTTGCAAGGACCTTCGCCCTTACAGCGTGGTCGAGAATGATGGATTTTGCAGAATGTTGACAACACTGGAACCGAGATACGAGATACCGAGTCGTCGGCACTTTACAGACAAAGTCATCCCTGCATTGTATGCAGATACCAGAGCCAAAGTGGAGAGTGCGCTCCGGTCTGCTAAACGAGTTGCACTAACCTGTGCTGGTTGGACGTCAAGGGCCACCGAGTCCTTCACATGTTAATGTTCATGTTGTTTTGTAATGTTAATGCACTTTTATCTGTCTAGATGTACAGTGTTTACATTTAAGACCAGGAGGCAGTGAGTAATTATGCAAATGCATATTTCTTTGCACAATGTTGGAAATGTTGGCATTAATAAATGCATAAAATTTCCTTATTTCCTTATTCCTTCCTTTTCTCTTCAGTCACATATATCGTGATATATCGTTGATGAAATTTCTTCCAATATATTGAATATCGTAGATATCGCGAATCGTGATATTATCATATCGTGGACCACATATCGCCACAGAATTGAATCGTGAGGTACCTGTATCGTCCCACCCCTAATATATATATATATATATATATATATATATATATATATATATATATATATATATATATATATATATATATAATTTTATCAATCTGAATGTTAATATCAGTTACAATATCAATACCATTAAAGTTTACATTAGCATATATTAATTTTAATAATACATTTAATACAAGGCAGAGTATACAGAGTGATTTAATTGTAATATTTATTAAACTGTAATACTTATTTTCTAAAAAAAATATTAATGCACTGAATCCTAATACAGAGAACACTTCATTACAGTAATACCATTGCTTTAATATGTATTAATATAGCTAAACAGTTATAATACTTGTTCCTGAAGCTGTCAGGAGGAACCATGTGAGTTTAAAGCAAATGTCTAAAGGAATCCTATCATTATCTAAATGGGCTAAATCCTTTTTACTAACAATTATCTCAATACAATAACAGACAATTTAATGTCTTTAATATCTTAAGCTATATACCTTAATGAAATAATGTTCATTGTATTTCAATCTTTCAGTTTAGTAAAACATTTTTATATCAGCGTTACAATTACAACAACCTTGCAGCTTCAACCAACAACCTACAGATTATACTGTTTATATATATATATATATATATAAATATATATATATATATATATATATATACATACTGTATATATATACATACTGTATATATATATATATATATACACACATTATTTTGACTTGTCTTTGGAATATAATCTTAATTTATTTTGCATTTGCAATTTTATTTAAATATAAATATATAACACAATGTAAGTGTGTGACCTTTACCAGATAGATGATAGGAGTGAAAGGAGGCTGAAGGTGTCAGAAAATGACACAGTCCAAATTTCTCCGAGCACAAATGCTATCTGCAACTCCACTCCACATTTTCAGAGAATTGTCATCTCACAGCCTTTAATGGTTAGTAGTGACCTATAAAGATGCCACAGACTCTGCCGTCGCAGGCTTTACTGAGGCACATTTTCCAAAAGATCAACTCAGTCAGGGATTCTGACTTTGATCAAACGCATCACTATGCTCTGAGGGACCGAAAAGATGGACCAACCTTGGAAGTCTGGTGGTGGTGATGAGTGAGTGTGCTCAGCAGTGAAGGTCAGTGTTCAGCAGTGCTTAGCATCCTCAAGCATGTTATCAGTCTTACTATGAACCAGTGGAAGGCTAGTAAAAAAAGTGAGGCTTTCCCTCACATGTGATCCAAAAGCCCCTGAATTCTTTAGCATAGGGAGTTGAAAATGTTCAGAGTGATATTAAACCTTCATATAATATGAACGGCAAATCAATAAACTAAGACAATAATCCTTAAAATAAACTCCAGCGCAGCTGTTTACGCTTTGAAGAGCATATACATGCCAAGCGAGTCCCAGCTCATGTGTGTATCAAAGCCATTTCCAGTCTTTTGGTTGCACAGAGGACATTTATTACACAGATTTATCACCCTGACATAACCGCGCCAAACTTAAAGAATTCACCCTTGTCCTGCAGTCAATTTTGACTCTATGTTCATCCTCACCTCCTATGAGGTGTCACGGATCATTATGCCACACTGAGAAAGGTTAACATACTCATGTGCCACAGAGAGGCTAATAGTCCGGGATGTCAGTCAATGGCAATATGAATGAAAGGTCTTCTCACAAGGAGAGATTTCATTGAGTGGTTAAAAGCTTGGAACTGGAAGAGCATGTGTTGGCATTACATCATAAGCATACATCGTTAAAAAAGAAGAAGAAAAAATATTTTTCTAAGTTGTGCATTAGAATGATTTATTAGACTTTATTAGACTGATTTCTGAAGGATCACGTGACACTGAAGACTGGAGTAACGATGCTGAAAATTCAGCTTTGCAACTGAATAAATTACATTTTAAAATATAT